>NC_134400.1:28876355-29087635 GCF_050003625.1 Haematobia irritans
TATGTAACCTCCACCATGCATTGCGTACCAAATTCTAAAGGGTGATTTGTTAAGAGCTTGATAACTTTTTTTTAAAAAAAAACGCATAAAATTTGCAAAATCTCATCGGTTCTTTATTTGAAACGTTAGATTGGTCCATGACATTTACTTTTTGAAGATAATTTCATTTAAATGTTGACCGCGGCTGCGTCTTAGGTGGTCCATTCGGAAAGTCCAATTTTGGGCAACTTTTTCGAGCATTTCGGCCGGAATAGCCCGAATTTCTTCGGAAATGTTGTCTTCCAAAGCTGGAATAGTTGCTGGCTTATTTCTGTAGACTTTAGACTTGACGTAGCCCCACAAAAAATAGTCTAAAGGCGTCAAATCGCATGATCTTGGTGGCCAACTTACCGGTCCATTTCTTGAGATGAATTGTTCTCCGAAGTTTTCCCTCAAAATGGCCATAGAATCGCGAGCTGTGTGGCATGTAGCGCCATCTTGTTGAAACCACATGTCAACCAAGTTCAGTTCTTCCATTTTTGGCAACAAAAAGTTTGTTAGCATCGAACGATAGCGATCGCCATTCACCGTAACGTTGCGTCCAACAGCATCTTTGAAAAAATACGGTCCAATGATTCCACTAGCGTACAAACCACACCAAACAGTGCATTTTTCGGGATGCATGGGCAGTTCTTGAACGGCTTCTGGTTGCTCTTCACTCCAAATGCGGCAATTTTGCTTATTTACGTAGCCATTCAACCAGAAATGAGCCTCATCGCTGAACAAAATTTGTCGATAAAAAAGCGGATTTTCTGCCAACTTTTCTAGGGCCCATTCACTGAAAATTCGACGTTGTGGCTCGTTAGTAAGTCTATTCATGATGAAATGTCAAAGCATACTGAGCATCTTTCTCTTTGACACCATGTCTGAAATCCCACGGGATCTGTCAAATACTAATGCATGAAAATCCTAACCTCAAAAGAATCACCCTTTATTAAATCGGGACGAGTTTTATTTCTTAACATTGTCTTCTAAATTGTAAGTTAGTCTATATGAAATCTATGTTAGATAAAAACAAGTATATACGGCCGTAAGTTCGGCCAGGCCGAAGCTTATGTACCCTCCACCATGGATTGCGTAGAAACTTCTACTGAAGCCGATGGCAAGGTATCTTAAAATTTCCTAACACCGTAATATATACCACATAGTCCATACGTGGTATATACTAAACTAAAAAAAGGCCGATTAAATACGTATATAATTAAGTTTAAAGTTTCTATAGAAATAAAATTTTGACAACATTTTCTATAGAAGTAAAATTTTGACAAAATTTTCTATAGAAATAAAATTTGGAAAAAAATTTTCTATAGAAATAAAATTTTGACAAAATTTTTTATAGAAATAAAATTTTGACAAAATTTTCTATAGAAATAAAATTTTGACAAAATTTTCTATAGAAATAAAATTTTGACAAAATTTTCTATAGAAATAAAATTTTGACAAAATTTTCTATAGAAATAACATTTTGACAATGTTTTCTAAAATAATAAAATTTTGGTAGATTTTTTTTGACTCGAGTGGCAACCATGGTTATGAACCGATATGGACCAATTTTTGTGTAGTTGGGGATCGGCTATATATAACTATAGACCGATATGGACCAATTTTGGCATGGTTATTAGCGGCCTTATACTAACACCACGTTGCAAATTTCAACGGGATCGGATGAATTTTGCTCCTCCAAGAGGCTCCGGAGGTCAAATTTGGGGATCGGCTTATATGGGGGCTATATATAATTATGGGTCGATGTGGACCAATTGTTACATGGTCATTAGATAATATATACCAACACCATATACCAAATTTCAGCCGGATCGGATGAAATTTGCTTCTCTTAGAGGCTCCGCAAGCCAAATCGGGGGATCGGTTTATATGGGGGCTATATATAATTATGGACCGATGTGGACCAATTTTTGCATGGTTATTAGAGACCATATACTAACACCATGTACTAAATTTCAGCCTGATCGGATGAAATTTGCTTCTCTTAGAGTAATCGCAAGCCAAATTTGGGGGTCCGTTTATATGGGGGCTATACGTAAAAGTGGACCGATATGGACCAATTTTTGGCATGGTTGTTAGACACCATATACTTACACCATGTACCGAATTTCAGCCGGATCGGATGAAATTTGCTTCTCTTAGAGCAATCTCAAACCAAATTTGGGGGTCCGTTTATATGGGGGCTATACGTAAAAGTGGATCGATATGGACCAATTTTTGCACGGTTGTTAGAGACCATATACCAACACCATGTACCAAATTTCAGGCGGATCGGATGAAATTTGCTTCTCTTAGAGCAATCGAAAGCCAAATTTGGGGGTCCGTTTATATGGGGGCTATACGTAAAAGTGGACCGATATGGACCAATTTTTGCACGGTTGTTAGAGACCATATACTAACGCCATGTACCAAATTTCAGCCGGATCGGATGAAATTTGCTTCTCTTAGAGCAATCGCAAGCCAAATCGGGGGATCGGTTTATATGGGGGCTATATATAATTATGGACCGATGTGGACCAATTTTTGCATGGTTGTTAGAGACCATATGCTTACACCATGTACCAAATTTCAGCCGGATCGGATGAAATTTGCTTCTCTTAGAGCAATCGCAAGCCAAATTTGGGGGTCCGTTTATATGGGGGCTATACGTAAAAGTGGACCGATATGGCCCATTTGCAATACCATCCGACCTACATCAATAACAACTACTTGTGCCAAGTTTCCAGTCGATAGCTCGTTTCGTTCGGAAGTTAGCTTGATTTCAACAGACGGACGAACGGACGGACGAAGGGACGGACGAACGGACGGACGGACGGACATGCTCAGATCGACTCAGAATTTCACCACGACTCAGAATATATATACTTTATGGGGTCTTAGAGCACTATTTCGATGTGTTACAAACGGAATGACAAAGTTAATATACCCCCATCCTATGGTGGAGGGTATAAAAAAATATGGGAAACATTTAAATCTGAAGCAATTTTAAGGAAACTTCGCAAAAGTTTATTTATGATTTATCGCTCGATATATATGCATGAGAAGTTTGGGAAAATTAGAGTCATTTTTACAACTTTTCGACTAAGCAGTGGCGATTTAACAAGGAAAATGTTGGTATTTTGACCATTTTTATCGAAATCAGAAAAACATATATATGAGAGCTATATCTAAATCTGAACCGATGTCAACCAAATTTGGCACGCATAGCTACAATGCTAATTCTACTCCCTGTGCAAAATTTCAACTAAATCGGAGTTAAAAATTTGCCTCTGTGGTCATATGAGTGTAAATCGGGCGAAAGCTATATATGGGAGCTATATCTAAATCTGAACCGATTTCAATCAAATTTGGCACGCATAGCAACAATGCTAATTCTACTCCCTATGCAAAACTTCAACTAAATCGGAACAAAAAATTGGCCTCTGTGGGCAAATGAGTGTAAATCGGGCGAAAGCTATATACAGGAGCTATATCTAAATCTGAACCGATTTGGCAGATATTTTGCAAGTTTTTCGAGACTCATAAAATATTCGGATGTACGGAATTTGTGGAAGGTCGGTAGATATACACGCCAATTATGACCAGATCGGTGAAAAATATATATGACAGCTATATGTAAATCTGAACCGATTTTTTCCAAAATCAATAGGGATCGTCTTTGAGCCGAAACAGGGCCCTATACCAAATTTTAGGACAATCGGACTAAAACTGCGAGCTGTACTTTGCACACAAAAATACACCAACAGACAGACAGACAGACGGACATCGCTCAGAATTTAATTCTAATCCGATCCGTATACTAAAAGGTTGGTCTATGAATACTCCTTCTTGGCGTTACATACAAATGCACAAACGTATTATACCCTGTACCACAGTAGTGGAGAAGGGTATAAAAAGTTATATAAGCATCATTAGTTCTTGATCGCTATATATAGAGGAGTCTATTAATAATTATGAAGCGATATGGTATTCAATTTTTTTCATCCATAAGGCTTCAGAAGTTAAAATTTCGGGGGTGGTTTCTTTGAACCAATTTTTGTATGATGGTTCGAGATGGTAGTTAGAAAAGTTATACCAACTTCGCGTACAAAATTTAACGTGATCGGTTAAAATTTTTTCCTCCAACAAGTTCCAGAGATATCGGTTTATATGGGAGCTATATACAATTATGGACCAATATTGACTAATTTTTGTATGATGGTTAGAGGGCATATAACATACCACAATAGCGTACGAAATTTCATCCGAATCATGGTAGTTAGAGGGTACAATAGCGTACAAAATTTCAACCGGATCATATAAAATTTGCTCTTCAAAGAGCATCCGGAAGTAGAATTTGGGGATCGGTTTATATAGGGTGTATATAGAATTATGAACCGATATCGTCTAATTTTCGCATTGTTTTTCCAAAGTATATAATAAAATCACCTACCAAGGATAAAATTTGCAACTCCACGAAGCTACCCAAGCCAAATCTGTGGATCGGTTTATTCGGGGCTATATATAATTATGGACTAAGATGGACCATTTTTTTCATGATTGTAAGAATTTGAAATCAATATCATGTTTCGTCCGAAAATTAGCGTGATTTCAACAGACGGACGGACAAACATGTATTACTTCTTATTTTATTTCAAAATATTTATTTTGTGGAAAGGAAATATTTAACCGGTTAACCAAATTGGGCAAAAAAAAAATAAAACCGCTTTTCAAATCAAAAATCGTTTGTTTGGGCACGCTACTCCGAAACCTCTTGGAAGAATAAATTTCATCTGATGCAGTTGAAATTTGGTACTCGATGTGAGTATATTCGATCCATGATCATATATGGCCGTCATATTATATGGCTAATATATGTATTTCGGAGCAACTAAGAGAAACATTTTTCATCCGATCTGGCTGAAATTTTGTCTGTGGTATCTAACAAACATGCGAAAATAGGCCCATATCGGCCCATAATTATACATAGCTCCCATATAAACCGATCTCCAGATTTGACCTCCGGAGCCTCTTGGAGGAGCAATATTCATCGTATCCGGTTGAAACTTAGTACATGGTGTTAGTATATGGTCTCTTATAACCATGCACAAATTGGTTCATATCGGTCCACAATTACATATTGCCCCCATATAAACCGATCCCCAGATTTGCCCTCCGGAGCCTCATTAAGGAGCAAAATTCATCCGATCCAGTTGAAACTTAGTACGTGGTGTTAGTATATGGTCTCTTATAACCATGCACAAATTGGTTCATATCGGTCCACAATTACATATTGCCCCCATATAAACCGATCCCCAGATTTGAACTCCGGAGCCTCTTGGAGGAGCAAAATTTATCCGATCCGTTTGAAATGTGATACGTGGTGTAATTATGTAGAATCTAACAACCATGCAATAATTGGTCCATAGTGGTCCATAATTATATATAGCCCCCATATAAACCGATCCCCAGATTTGACCTACGGAGCCTCTTGGAGGAGCAAAATTCATCCGATCTAAATGAGATTTGGTACGTGGTGTTTGTATACGGCCGATAACAACCATGCCAAAATTGGTCCGTATCGATCTATGGTTATACCCAGATAAACCGATCCCCAAATCACAGAAAAATCATTCGAGCCAAAAATAATCTACCAAAATTTTATTGCCATAAAAAAAAATTTTTTATTGTCAACATTTTATTGCCATAGAAAATTTTGTAAAAATTTTATATTTCTATAGACAATTTTGTCAAAACGTTATGTGAAGCACCTCGTAGTTGGAGAGGAATATTTTGCAAAATCTTCCAAAACATCAAGAATTCTACCAATCTACCAAACAGTACAAAATCTGTCATTTTTGGTAGACTCGTGTTCATAATTGTATATAGGTCCCATATAAAGCGATCCCCATATTTCAATTCTGGCTCAATAATTACAGCACAAAAGTTCACATCGGTTCGTAATAATTTCTTTCCTATATACACCGGTCAATAACTGAATATATACGTATTTAATCGACCTTTCTTTTGTCTAATATATATCACGCATAGACTAACTTACAATTTAGAAGATGTGTTAAGAAGTTTTGAGATGCCTTGCTATCGACCGCAACCCATGTAATTTAATTGTGGACAGTGTTACCGTTGTGCGACTTTAGTCGCATTTTGCAACCTTTCTGGCGTC
Organism: Haematobia irritans; assembly: GCF_050003625.1. Taxonomy (NCBI): domain Eukaryota; kingdom Metazoa; phylum Arthropoda; class Insecta; order Diptera; family Muscidae; genus Haematobia; species Haematobia irritans. The sequence continues at coordinate 28,882,561 of NC_134400.1, forward strand.
ATGCGACTTTTTGTGCGACTTTTTTTAAAATATGCAAAATGTTCGACTTTAGTCGCACGCATGCGAGACGTGCTTCTATTTGAAGCAATTTTTATAAATGGGAACTAATCGCCGTGCGCCTTACATGGATTCAACCAAACAGCAAAATGTGTTTCAGCGGTGGATGCTGAGTGCTTCAAAGCTTCTCTTCACCACAATGCGCAACGCCCTTTGAACTCTGCTATAAAAAGGAGTTCACTTGTCATTGAGCTAATCATAGAAGCACTCGTTAATAAGACAGAAGTAAATCACGTATAGTATCATAGTGGACACCTAACCTACACGGTGTTCTGGTTTGTTCAGTCGTTGTTTTATTGCATGCCATTTCAACAACTAGATACGTTCTAGTACCAAATAATTTTGGATAATTATCACAAATTTTTACTGGAAGTCATTAGTTTACTCCAAAAAGCCAGCAATAGATTGTCAGAGAGAGAGAGAGAGATCAAATGTGACATTTGAGAAATAGAGAAGTTGCAATTTTTTGCTAGGAATTTTTTTGTCAGTATGAGTTTTTCATAAACAAATCATGCGTGCAATATATTTCATAGAGACAATTAGACTATATTATACCCTGCACCACTTTGTAGATCTAAATTTTCGATACCATATCACATCCGTCAAATGTGTTGGGTGTTATATATAAAGGTTTGTCCCAAATACATACATTTAAATATCACTCGATTTGGACAGAATTTGATAGACTTTTACAAAATCTATAGACTCAAAATTTAAGTTGGCTAATGTACTAGGGTGGAACACAATTTTAGTAAACAAATATGGGAAACATTTAAATCTGAAGCAATTTTAAGGAAACTTCGTAAAAGTTTATTTATGATTTATCGCTCGATATATATGTATAGGAAAATTAGAGTCATTTTTACAACTTTTCGACTAAGCAGTGGCGATTTAACAAGGAAATTTTTGTCGAAATCAGAAAAACATATATATGGGAGCTATATCTAAATCTGAACCGATGGCAACCAAATTTGGCACGCTTAGCTACAATGCGAATTCTACTCCCTGTGCAAAATTTCAATTAAATCGGAGTTAAAAATTGGCCTCTGTGGTCATATGAGTGTAAATCGGGCGAAAGCTATATATGGGAGCTATATCTAAATCTGAACCGATTTCAACCAAATTTGGCACGCATAGCTACAATGCTAATGGAGCTATAGCTATATCTAAATCTGAACCGATTTCAACCAAATTTGACACGCATAGCTACAATGCTAATTATACTCCCTGTGCAAAATTTCAACTAAATCGGAGCAAAAAATTGGCCTCTGTGGGCAAATGAGTGTAAATCGGACGAAAGCTATATATGCACAGAGAATACGGATTGGTTGTGATAACCGAATTTACTGCCAACCTCCTTTTGGCAGTTGCAGCTACTATCAGTTGGCAGTTGTATCACCCGAATGATTCGGTCGACACAACTAATATCACATATTGTGTTGGTTGGGTCTGCCGACCACATTGATTGTGTTTACCTTCATAATTCGGTTGTGTGACCGAATTAAAAATCAATTCCTTTCCAGTTAAATATTTTATTATATTTAAATATGTTTATATTGGTACAAATTGTTCTAAATAAAAGATGTTGCATATCAAAAGATGAGAATTGCACTTTATGATTTTTTGCGATTAAGTTGGTTGAAAATCAGCTTATATACCCATCGTCATAAATTGATCAAATCATCCAAACCGGCAAAACATCTTTGCTAAAAAAAAAACAAAAACCATCGATTAATAAATAGATTTGTACAAATAAAAAGGACAGAAAGATCGGCCTGGCCGAATCCTATGTACCCAACACCATGGAGAACTTATAATGAGGACTGATCAATAACATATTACATAAACATCTGGACCTATTTAAGATATGGGCGTAAAATGGTTTGAGTCGGTTACTATCAGGAATTTAGCAGATTACAAAAATTTTGTGATTGATACTATCATTTTCGAGGTTAACGCAATTTCGTGATTGAATTAGATTTCTTGTGTCTGTATTAACAAATTCATGGTCGGGTCAAGTATCCGACCAAATAATCATTAACGATGGTACGGGGGGCCTGGGGGCTAACCCCCACAAAATGTTTATTGGTATAACTTATTAAACTATTTAAAACAAGTATATACGGCCGTAAGTTCGGCCAGGCCGAAGCTTATGTACCCTCCATCATGGATTGCGTAGAAACTTCTTCTAAACACTGCCATCCACAATCGAATTACTTCAGTTGCGGTAACGCTTGCCGATGTCAAGGCATCTTAAAACCTCCTAACACCATCTTCTAAATTGTATGACAAAATTTTCTATAGAAAGAAAATTTTGACAAAAATTTCTACAGAAATAAAATTTTAACAAAATTTTCTATAGAAATAAACTTATGACAAAATTTTCTATAGAAATAAAATCTTGGTAGATTAGTTTTGGCTCGAGTAGCAACCATGATTATGAACCGAATAAAATTTGAACAAAATTTTCTATAGAAATAAAATTTTGACAAAATTTTCTATAGAAATAAAATTTTGACAAAATTTTCTATAGAAATAAAATTTTGACAATGATGAAAACTTTATTATGAACCGAATAATATTTTAACAAAATTTTCTCTAGAAATAAAAGTTTGACAAAATTTTCTATAGAAATAAAATTTTGACAAAATTTTCTATAGAAAAAAATTTTGGTAGATTATTTTTGTCTCTAGTGGCAACCATGATTATGGACCGATATGGACCAATTTTTGTGTGATTGGACCAATTTTGGTATGTTTGTTAGCGACCATATACTAACACCACGTTCCTAATTTGAACCGGATCGGATGAATTTTGCTCCTCCAAGAGGCTCCGGAGGTCAAATCTGCAGAACGCTTTATATGGGGGCTATATATAATTATGGACCGATATGGACCAATTCTGGCACGGTTGTTAAAGATCATATACTAACACCATGTTCCAAGTTACAACCGGATTTGATGAAATTTGCTTCTCTTGGAGACTTCGCAAGCCAAATCTGGGGATCGGTTTATATGGGGTCTATATAATTATGGACCGATGTGGACCAATTTTTGCATGGTTGTTAGAGACCATATACCAACATCATGTACCAAATTTCAGCCAGATCGGATGAAATTTGCTTCTCTTTGAGGCTCCGCAAGCCAAATCTGGGGATCGGTTTATATGGGGGCTATATATAATTATGGACCGATGTGGACCAATTTTTGCACGGCTGTTAGAGACCATATACCAACACCATGTACCAAATTTCAGCCGGATCGGATGAAATATGCTTCTCTTAGAGGCTCCAAAAGCCAAATCTGGGGATCGGTTTATATGGGGGCTATATATAATTATGGACCGATATGGACCAATTTTTGCATGGTTGTTAGAGACCATATACCAACATCATGTACCAAATTTCAGCCGGATCGGATGAAATTTGCTTCTCTTTTAGGCTCCGCAAGCCAAATCTGGGGATCGGTTTATGTGGGGGGTATATATAATTATGGACCGATGTGGACCAATTTTTGCATGGTTGGTAGAGACCATATACTAACAGCATGTACCAAATTTCAGCCGGATCGGATGAAATTTGCTTCTCTTAGAGCAATCGCAAGCCAAATTTAGGGGTCCGTTTATATGGGGGCTATACGTAAAAGTGGACCGATATGGACCAATTTTCGCATGGTGGTTAGAGACCATATACCAACACCATGTACCAAATTTCAGCCTTAACGGATGAAATTTGCTTCTTTTAGAGCAATCGCAAGCCAAATCTGAGGGTCCCTTTATATGGGGACTATACGTAAAAGTGGACCGATATGAACCAATTTTTGCATGGTTGTTAGAGACCATATACCAACACCATATACCAAATTTCAGCCGGATCGGATGAAATGTGCTTCTGTTAGAGGCTCTACAAGCCAAATCTGAGGGTCCCTTTATATGGGGGCTATACGTAAAAGTGGACCGATATGGCCCATTTTCAATACCATCCGACCTACATCGATAACAACTACTTGTGCCAAGTTTCAAGTCGATAGCTTGTTTCGTTCGGAAGTTAGCGTGATTTCAACAGACGGACGGACGGACGGACGGACGGACGGACGGATGGACATGCTTAGAACGACTCAGAATTTCACCACGACCCAGAATATATATACTTTATAGGGTCTTAGAGCAATATTTCGATGTGTTACAAACGGAATGACAAAGTTAATATACCCCCATCCTATGATGGAGGGTATAAAAATCGGGTGATAATTAGCCTCTGCTTAAATATCTTAGTTTCTCCAAAGCAAATAATCCCAAAATACAACATATCGCTTTAAAATGTTAGAGTATTAATTTTTATCAATATCTCATTGTTGTTAAACATTACACAAGAATTACACAATGTTTGGGAAAATTTGCTATTGATTTACGTATGGGCTTACGTCAAAATTTGCAATAGAAAGTGCAATTGTGTTGGTTTCAGCACTCTGGGAATTAAATTAGCCTCTCCCAATCAAAATAATAGTCTACGACAAGTGTATATCTCCACTCATATCTTAAAAAAATGAAAGGGAAACATGTGTTTTCGAGGTTTCGATCTGGAAGAATTTACGCGTACACCCTCAAAAAAAATCGCTTCTTTAACATATGTTCCAAACATATTTTGCAGGAAGCACATATATTATTGCATACTGCCGAAACATTAATATGTTTGTTTTATGTGAACATATTATATGTTTGGAAGCATTTTGAGCCAAAAATATTATATGCTTGGAAGAATTTTTCCCAAACACGATTGTGCTCATTCCCTAACATACTCGTAATTTTCACTTCCACGAATTTTTTTAGTTATTGGCACCTTTCTCTGTAATACAAATAATGTTGAAGAAATTATTCACTTTTATAAATTTTTTAAATTTTACCTTTCGCCTGCACGGAGAATCGAACCGAGGACCATACAGTTTGTAAGCCAACACACTATCCACTGGGCTACGTAGCTGTTATAGTCACCAGTAGATAATTATCGTTTTAAGTTACATTTATGTAGCATAGTTTGCAGCGCCCACGAGCCTATGCAAACATAACATTATTTAACAGAAACATACATTTGTTTGCTACGTGGAGCAGTGGTTAGCATGTCTGCCTTGCATGCAAAGGGTCGTGGGTTCAATCCCTGCTCCGACCGAACATTTTTTTTTGTTTTTTTTTTTTTAATTTACACATTTATATTTATACTATATTAATTTTTTTTTTAATGAAACTTCGAAATGTGCGTTATTAAAGATTTATAATCAGTAACAGTGCTTGATATAAACGAAATTGACTGATTTTTGGATAAAATATTATTTTTTATTGCAAAAATAACAATCTTGTAATAAAAAACTGTTTTTGTACAAAACTTTAAAATTTGGAAGGAATTCAAAAACTAACAATAGAAGAACGTGGAGTCGAGTATAAACATACATACATAATTTTATAATATAAACATAAATTTATTTAGGAGTGAACAGTTTTTTACTAGCATTTAACACCATCGCTCTAAAATTCCTTTTATTTTTTTTTAATAATTCATTTTAAAGAAAATAAACTTTTTAAATTGTTTTAGCTGTAAAACTCGAACTTAATGCCCGCTTTTATATTTGATGGTGTCCGTCAACTCCTCGTGGACTACTTTTTAATAAAGAGGAACTAAAGTTTGTTTTTTTACATTTTACTGTGTAATTTTTCACTATTTCCTCCTTATTTCATTTTACTGTCCCAACTCTAAAAAGAGTATAGTGCCCTTTCGTTATTTTTATGAAGACCCCTGATTTCTTTTAACGAACCAAGAAAAAAATTGTGCCCATAATGCCAAAATGATAAACAAAACACATGTCCACACATACATAAAATGCTGCTCTCAAGGCGAAAACATAAGCTGTTTGTTTTTCAAATGTCTATTCTCTTGGTTCAGAATGTATATTCTCTTTATTCAAATTAAATAATATTTAGACTTAAACATATCAAATTTTTGGCCTTATCATAAAACAGTTTTCCGAAACAACATACAAGCGGTTTCACAGAAATTGTTCTCTTTTGACTCTTTTGCTGTGTTATATTGATATCTTTCGTCAACTCTCCCGGTTTCCATCTCTATTTCTCTCTATACTCTCTCTGTCGCTTTGAATAAAATATCACAACATATGTATGTTTAGTCGAAATTTGTAAATTTTTATATGTTTGTATTCACACATATGATTTTTATGAAACATTCATGCCCCAAACATAATATATTCTAACATATTAACATAGATGTCCCAAACATTTAGTGTTAGTTCAGGAACATTACATGTTCGCACTTAAATATATTGTGGTTTAAAGTCGAGCCCGAAACACATTTTGTTTACATCGGAACATATGAAAAACATATTTTTCTAACAGTGTAGAATTGCTGGCAACTTCAGTTCCTTTTATTGTGTGTTAAATTTCCACGATGTTGTATTCTATATTTTTAACGTATGTGGTGTTGGCACATTCCTCGAAACTAATAAAAAATAATATTACATTACATTAATAAGGATAAATATTTGCTCAAAACCATCTCACCATTTGCGTTCTTTTTCCCGAATTTCCTTATTTCATAACAAATTATCCTGGTTTTCCAGCTCTTCACAAGAATAAAATAAGTTTTCAATTTGATTTGTGAATTCTTTTGACATTTGATAGAATTTCAAATAATATTCGGGCTTCACAACCGAATGTAAAAATGTACTTACAAATTCTATTCCCACCATCAACAGTTGGTGCTCATTACTGAATAATGGTTTGATTAACTACTTCATGCCAGTTGTGATAATCATTGGAGTATTTTTTTATTGTAGACCAATAGTGTTGGTTGACACAACCATGTACTCTGGCTAGAAACTATCTTTCCGTCCGAAGCACTTTCAATCGTTCTAGGGAAAAGTATACTTATTGCAAATACTGATTTTTTTGTGACCCAAATGAAAATGGGTTAGAAGAACGAACTTTTTACTGCTATAATGGAATTCCAACCAAACTGTTTTCTGTGTGTGGGAGCTATATCTAAATCAGAACCGATTTGGATGATATTTTGCAAGTTTCTCGAGACCCATAAAATATTCGGATGTACGGAATTTGAGAAAGATCGGTTCATATACACGCCAATTATGACCAGATCGGTGAAAATTATATATGGCAGCTGTATCTAAATCTGAACCGATTTTTTCCAAAATCAATAGGGATCGTCTTTGAGCCGAAACAGGACCCTTACCAAATTTTAGGACAATCGGACTAAAACTGCGAGCTGTACTTTGCACACAAAAATACATCAACAGACAGACAGACAGACAGACGGACATCGCTAAATCGACTCAGAATTTAATTCTAAGACGATCGGTATACTAAACGATGAGTCTCAGACTTTTCCTTCTTGGCGTTACATACAAATGCACAAACTTATTATACCCTGTACCACAGTAGTGGTAAAGGGTATAAAAAGACCTCACAAATGCAAGCGACTTTTTTATCATTATGCGACTTTTTTGTGCGACCTTTTTTTGCATATGCGACTTTTTCAAAATTTCCAACGGCAACACTGATTGTGGATGACCTTTAGTAGAAGTTTCTACGCAATCCATGGTGGAGGGTACAAAAGATTCGACCTGGCCGAACTTACGGCCGTATATACTTGTTTAATTTAATTAATTTTGTTCTTAATGTTGTTTAACTATGATGTCCTAAAATTTAAGTTTGCATAATCTTTTTTTTATTAAGGATATTTGTTCTGTATAGCGGAGTATGTTCATCCCTTGATCGTTAAAGTAAAGAACCCATATTCCCCCCAAAAGGCATTGGATTAAATGTATGTAATGCAATTAAACAAATATTTCCCATAGGATATTACGTAAAAAATATTATTGATTTGTTGCTGTTATAGGATCGCCCAAAAAAATTAATACATATTTTAATAACAGCTTAACCTGATTTAATAGCACAACTCACCATTAACTGATGGCCTATTTGGCACAACAACAACAAAAACACAAACTTATCATAAATTCAGACAAAAGAAAAAAAACAACCACATTTGCTGAGTCAAACGAAAACGAACTACCCATGCAGCACACTCGCTATGCTCCAGACAAAACAGCCATAAACCGCAGACACCGTATTAACTTTAGTCCTATCTCTCCCTACTACCCACTCCCGCACTTCGCAACACAAACTCCAAAAAGCTTAAATAGAAGCAAACTATTAAAACACACACACACACATTCGCCCACACTATCATGGCTCGTATACCACGTCGCTGTAGTGAATTTATGGTGCATGTAAAGCCACAAAATCTATTTGGGCTAAAGAAGGATACGTGTGTCTAAAAAAACCTACACACACACACACAGACAAATAGCAACAAAAGCTTGGACATGGAAAATAGACCATAACAACATATGCTCAGGTCGTTAATGGGTTAGTAAATCTAACTTGGGGATCCCTTCAGTGCAAGAGTTTAGAAAAAAATGGCAATAGTTCAAGCATTAAGAACCCCTGTAAACTATTTGCTCAAAGACTCTCTAGTGCTGTCTCTCTCTCTCTCTCTCTCTCTCGCTTTCTCCCACCAGCAAAGGAGGAACTCAACAAAAACGAGATTATAAAATTTTAACGTTTTGTTCAACACCACCACAGCTCATGTGGTTGGCCGGAGACGGTCATTTAATTAAGTTTTTGTCTCCAGTAGTTTTGTTTTTGCTCCTTCCTAATGAATGGATGAATGATGTCATTAAAAATTACGATGTTACGGATGGAATTTAGTCATCGTTGTTGCGAGTTTTTTATCTTTGTAGTGTCCATGGCTCCGGGAAAAAGGGTAAATGCAAGTGTGCGCGCGTGTGTGTGTGTGGGAGTCGGTTGGCGGTCACTATGTCTGGCAGATGGTCTTCATTAAGAGACTACAACTGCGAATGTTTTATGATTGTTGAGGTATATGAACTGTTTTCCGCTAATTTCTCCCACCTACCAAACGAAATGCATTTTAGAACAACCGCAATTTATTTGTGTGTGTGTGTGTTTTTTTTTATTTAACCATTTTGTTTTGAAAATATTTCAAAATATCTCATTTTATAGCATTGGCATTTATTTTTGGCCTTCGGTTATTTTTGTGGTTAGTTATTTGATCGTTGACAACCATAAATTGTGTAAATTCTACCACAACCACCAGTCCCGATGAATGATCAACATCTGTGGCATTGTAATCAACAGTTCACTGTAATGTCATAGAACAAAAAAAAAACTGTCAATTGAACCTTGGCCTGCCGTTACTCTATATAAAGTGCAGTAAAAATTTAAAATGTTCCCCAATAGATGTGTGGGAGAGAGGCCATTTATATAATGAATGGTGGGAGTAAGTGTTTATGCTACTTTAGATTTAAAATTACTAAATATTACCAAATATCGAAACATATGTCATGATGGAAGTAGATATATGTTAACATCAAAAGGTAATTAAAAATACCGATTTCTTAAAAAGGGGAGCCATGGGAAGTTTCTGGCAAAATGTTGACTAAATTTTCTATAGAAATAAACTTTTAACAAAATTTTGCCACAATTTTTTATAGAAATAAAATGTTGACAAAATTTACTATAGAAATAAAATTTGGACAAAATTTTCTAAAGAAATAAAATATTGGCAAAATTTTCTATACAAGTAAAATTTTGACAAAATTTTCTATACAAATAAAACTATGACAAAAATTTCTATAGATATACCATTTTAACAAAATTTTCCAGAGAAACAACATTTTGGCAAAATATTCTGTAGATGTAAAATTTCTATAAAAATAAAATTTTACAAAATTTGTCATAGACATAAAAAGATTTTCTATAGAAATACAATTTTGACAAAATTTTCTAAAGAAATTAAATTTTAACAAAATTTTATATAGAAATAAAATTTTTACAAAATTTTCTATAGAAATAAAATTTTGAGAAAACTTTCTATAGAAATAAAATGTTGTGAAATTTTTCTATAGCAATAAAATGTTGTCAAACATTTCTATAGACATAAAATTTTGAAAAATTTTTTCTATATGAATAAAATTTTGACAAAATTTTCTAAAACAAGTATATACGGCCGTAAGTTCGGCCAGGCCGAAGCTAATGTACCCTCCATCATGGATTGCGTAGAAACTTCTTCTAAACACTGCCATCCACAATCGAATTACTTAAGTTGCGGTAACGCTTGCCGATGGCAAGGTATCTTAACAGCTCCTAACACCATCTTCTAAATTGTATGTAAGTCCATACGTGGTATATATTAAATCAAAAAAGATCGATCCAATACGTATATAATTCAGTTTGACAAAGTAGACATAAAATTTTGACAAAATTTTCTACAGAAATAAAATTTTAACAAACTTTTTATTTTTTCGAATAAACTTTTCACAAAATTTTCTATAGAAATAAAATCTTGGTAGATTATTTTTGGCTCGAGTGGCAACCATGATTATGAACCAAATAAAATTTGAACAAAATGTTCTATAGAAATAAAATTTTGACAATGATGAAAATTTTATTATGAACCGAATAAAATTTTAACAAAATTTTCTCTAGAAAAAAATTTTTGACAAAATTGTCTATAGAAATAAAATTTTTACAAAATTTTCTATAGAAATAAAATTTTGGTAGATTATTTTTGGCTCTAGTGGCAACCATGATTATGACCCGATATGGACCAATTTTTGTGTGATTGGACCAATTTTGGTATGGCGACCATATACTAACACCATGTGCCTAATTTGAACCGGATCGGATGAATTTTGCTTCTCTTTGAGGCTCCGCAAGCCAAATCTGGGGATCGGTAATATAATTATGGACCGACGTGGACCAATTTTGGCATATTTGTTAAAGACCATATACCAACACCATGTACAAAATTTCAGCCAGATCGGATGAAATATGCTTCTCTTAGAGCCTGCACAAGCCAAATCTGGGGATCGGTTTATATGGGGGCTATATATAATTATGGACCGACGTGGACCAATTTTGGCATGATTGTTAGAGACCATATACCAACATCATGTACCAAATTTCAGCCGGATCGGATGAAATTTGCTTCTCTTTTAGGCTCCGCAAGCCAAATCTGGTGATCGGTTTATATGGGGGCTATATATAATTATGAACTGATGTGGACCAATTTTTGCATGGTTTGTTAGAGACCATATACCAATACCATGTACCAAATTTCAGCCGGATCGGATGCAATTTGCTCCTCGTGAGGCTTCGCAAGCCAAATCTGAAGATCGGTTTATATGGGGTCTATATATAATTATAGACCGATATGGACCAATTTTTGAATGGTTTTTAGAGACCGTATACCAGCATCATGTACCAAATTTCAGCCGGATCGGATGAAATTTGCTTCTCTTTGAGGCTCCGCAAGCCAAATCTGGGGATCGATTTATATGGGGGCTATATATAATTATGGACCGACGTGGACCAATTTTGGCATGATTGTTAGAGACCATATACCAACACCATGTACAAAATTTCAGCCGGATCGGATGAAATATGCTTCTCTTAGAGGATCCACAAGCCAAATCTGGGGATCGGTTTATATGGGGGCTATATATAAATATGGACCGACGTGGACCAATTTTGGCATGATTGTTAGAGACCATATACCAACATCATGTACCAAATTTCAGCCGGATCGGATGAAATTTGCTTCTCTTTTAGGCTCCGCAAGCCAGATCTGGTAATCGGTTTATATGGGGGCTATATATAATTGTGAACCGATGTGGACCAATTTTTGCATGGTTGTTAGAGACCATATACCAACACCGTATAACAAATTTCAGCTGGATCGGATGAAATCTGCTTCTGTTAGAGGCTTCACAAGCCAAATCTGAGGGTCCCTTTATATGGGGGCTATACGTAAAAGTGGACCGATATGGCCCATTTTCAATACCATCCGACCTACATCGATAACAACTACTTGTGCCAAGTTTCAAGTCGATGGCTTGTTTCGTTCGGAAGTTAGCGTGATTTCAACAGACGGACGGACGGACATGCTTAGATCGACTCAGAATTTCACCACGACCCAGAATATATATACTTTATGGGGTCTTAGAGCAATATTTCGATGTGTTACAAACGGAATGACAAAGTTAATATACCCCCATCCTATGATGGAGGGTATAGAAATAAGAAATAGAAATAAAATTTTGACAAAATTTTCTATAGATACAAAATTTTGATTAAATTTTCTGTTAAAAAATTTTTTGACAAAATATTCTATTCAAATAAAATTTCGACAATTATTTCTACAATAATAAAATTTTGACAAAATTTTCTAAATAAATAAAATTTTGACACAATTTTATATAAAAATAATATTTTGACAAAATTTTATATAGAAATAAAACTTTGACAAAATTTTCTATAGAAATAAAATTTTGAGAAAATTTTCTATAGAAATAAATCGTCAAACTTTTCTATTGAAACAAAATGTTGTCAAACTCTTCTATAGACATAAAATTTTGAAAAAAATTTTTCATATGAATAAAAATTTTACAAAATTTTCTAAATAAATAAAACTTTGACAACATATTATACAGAAATAAAATTTTGAGAAAATTTTCTATAGAAATAAAATGTTGTCAAACATTTCTATAGACATACAATTTTGAAAATTTTTTTCCATATGAATAAAATTTTGACAAAATTTTCTATAGAAATAAAATTTTACCCAATTTGATATAGATAAAAAATTTTGACAGAATATTCTATAGAAATAAAATTTTGACAAAATTTTCTATAGATACAAAATTTTGATTAAATTTTCTATTAAAAAATTTTTTGACAAAATATTCTATTCAAATAAAATTTCGACAAATATTTCTACAATAATAACATTTTGACAAAATATTCTATTCAAATAAAATTTCGACAAATATTTCTACAATAATAACATTTTGACAAAATTTTCTAAATAAATAAAATTTTGACATAATTTTATATAGAAATAAAATTTTGACAAAATTTTATATAGAAATACAATTTTGAGAAAATTTTCTATAGAAATAAAATGTTGTCAAACTTTTCTATAGAAATAAAATGTTGTCAAACGTTTCTATAAACATAAAATTTTGAAAACATTTTTCCATATGAATAAAATTTTGACAAAATATTCAATAGAAATAAAATTTTGACAAAATTTTCTATAGATACAAAATTTTGACAAAATTTTCTAAAGAAATAAAATATTGACAAAATTTTCTATACAAGTCAAATTTTGACAAAATTTTCTATACAAAATTTTCCATAGACATAAAAACAAGAAATACAATTTTGACAAAATTTTCTAAATAAATAAAATTTTGACATAATTTTATATAGAAATAAAATGTTGACAAAATTTTATATAGAAATAACATTTTGACAAAATTTTCTATAGAAATAAAATTTTGAGAAAATTTTCTATAGAAATGAAATGTTGTCAAACTTTTCGATAGAAATAAAATGTTGTCAAACTTTTCTATAAACATAAAATTTTGAAAAAAAATTTCCATATGAATAAAATTTTGACAAAATATTCAATAGAAATATTATTTATATAGAAATAAAATTTTGAGAAAATTTTCTATAGAAATAAAATGTTGTCAAACTTTTCTATAAACATAAAATTTTGAAAAATTTTTTCCATGTGAATAAAATTTTGACAAAATTTTCTAAAAAAATAAACCTTTGACAAAATTTTCTATAGAAATAAAATTTGACCCAATTTTCTATAAATAAAAAATTTTGACAGAATATTCTATAGAAATAAAATTTTGACAAAATTTTCTATAGATACAAAATTTTGATTAAATTTTCTATTAAAAAATTTTTTGACAAAATATTCTATTCAAATAAAATTTCGACAAAATTTTCTACAATAATAAAATTTTGACAAAATTTTCTAACTAAATAAAATTTTGACATACAGAAATAAAATGTTGACAAAATTTTCTATAGAAATAAAATTTTGAGAAAATTTTCTATAGAAATAAAATGTTGTCACACTTTTCGATAGAAATAAAATGTTGTCAAACTTTTCTATAGACATAAAATTTTGAAAAAAATTTTTCCATATGAATAAAATTTTGACAAAATTTTCTATAGATACAAAATTTTGATTACATTTTCTATTAAAAAAATTTTTGAAAAAATATTCTATTCAAATAAAATTTCGACAAAATTTTCTACAATACTTAAAATGCCCAGCAAACAAAGCATCGCCAAAAAAGTAATGAAAATGTGCTTTTTGGATCCGCAAGTGGTGCAAAATTGACGCAGAAGCGATGAATTTAACATGGGCTTGTCATAGGACGGAAGTCCTCCATTTCAACAGCCGTTGCACTGAATTTGCATCACTTCTTTAGGTGTGATCGAATTCAATGGTTTGGATGTAAATTTTAAAATTCTGTAATATTTTATCAAATAAATAATTTTTATAATTTTTTATGTATTATTTATCTTACGCTTGTCGGAAACGTTTGATCTCAAATATTTTCAAAAATTCACAATTTTTTCAGATTCGATTTAGCATTTTTGTCGACAAAATTTAAATGATTTGTACCATTTTATGAATTCTTACCCTGTTTTTAACCTATTTGAAACAAAAAAGCTAAAATTATCCTTTAAAAGTATGAAAAATCCAAGTTATAAAAAATTGAACTAAAAGAACATCCTGGGTAGTTAAAATAAAGATCATCGTTGGGAGTGCATTTTCTGGAAGTGCTTTTAAAGTTGTGTCTTTGGAAGAACTTCCAAAATTTTTTGCTGGGTGTTGACAAATTTTGTTTAAAAAATAAAAGTTTGAAAAAATTTTCTATAGAAATAAAATTTTGACAAAATTTTCTTACAATATTCTTGCAGTAATAAAATGTTGACAAAATTTGTTTATAGAAATAAAATTTTGACAAAATTTTCTATAGAAATAAAATTTTGATAAAATGTTCTATATAAATAAAATTTTGACAAAATTTTCTATATAAATAAAATTTTGACAAAATTTTTTATAGAAATAAAATTTTTGACATAATTTTCTATAAAAAGGACATATTGACATTATTCTATAGAAATAAAATTTTGAAAAAAAATTTCTATGGAAGTTAGAGGTGTGCACGTGTGAAAAATTTTACTCATGCAACTCACGACGGAAAATCTTTACGGGCTCACGCACACTCATGAAAGGAAAATTTGTACTTAAGCACACTCACGCACTCAAAATATCGTGACTCACGAAAAATGCCGTGAGTAATTTACCTTAGCGACGTGTCTGAATGAACATGAGCAATATTAAAATCGAGAGCGTTATCAAACTCTTAACATCCCAGGTTTCACTAAAAGTGTAAATGAATCCAACTCGTAAGCGTTTCATGTCAGTGGGCGGGATTATTTTCGTGAGTGTATTTTGCCGAAATTCTTTACGCACACTCACGCCGTTGTCATCGGTATGACTAACGACTCACGCGTGAGTCGCGACAATTTCGTATTACGAGCACACCTCAAATGGAAATGAAACATTGACCAAATTTTCTATAGAAATAAAATTTTGATAAAACTTTCTATAGAAATAACATTTTGACAAAATTTTCCATAGAAACCAAATTTTGACAAAATTTTCCATAGAAACCAAACTTTGACAATATTTTCTAAAAAATATAATGTTGACAAAATTTTGACCAATTTTTCGATAGAAGTAAAATTTTGACAAAATTTCCTATAGAAAAAAAATGTTGACCACATTTTCTATTAAAATAAAATTTTGACAAAATATTCTATACAAATAACATTTCGACAAATTTTTCTACATATATTAAAATTTTGACAAAATTTGTTTAAAGACAAAATGACAAAAATTTTCTATAACAATAACATTTTGAGACAATTTCTTATATATATATATATAAAATTTTGACAAAATTTTCTATAGAAATAACATTTTTAACAAAACTTTCTATAGAAATAAAATTTTGAAAAAAATTTCTATAGGAATGAAATTAAGACAAACTTTTCTATAGAAATAAAATTCTGACAAAATGTTCTACAGAAATAAAATTTTCGATAAAAATACAATTTTGACAAAATTTTCTACAGTAATAATATTTCAATAAAATTGTCTAAAGAAATACAATTTTGAGACAGTTTTATTTAAATAGAAAACCATTGTGCAGAAAAACAATTTTAAAAAATTTTAACAAAATTATTATTATTTTAAAAAACTTTTTATAGAAATAAAATTTTAACAAAATTTTCTATAGAAATAAAATTTTTACAAAATTTTTGTTAAAGAAATTATATTGTGACAAAATTTTCTACAGAAATAAAAGTTTGACAAAATTTTCTATAATAATAAAATTGTGACTAAATTTTCTACAGAAATACAATTTTGACAAAATATTCTATGGATATTTGACAAAATTTTCTAAAGAAATAAAATTTTGAAAACAATTTTCTATAGAAATAAAATATTGAAAAAATTTTCTATAGAAATAAAATTTTGACAAAATTTTCTATAAAGATGAAATTTCGAAATGCGATTTTTAAACCCTCCACCATAGGATGGGGGTATATTATCTTTGTCATTCCGTTTGTAACACATCGAAATATTGCTCTAAGATCCCATAAAGTATATATATTCTGGGTCGTGGTGAAATTCTGAGTCGATCTGAGCATGTCCGTCCGTCCGCCCGTCTGTTGAAATCACGCTAACTTCCGAACGAAACAAGCTATCGACTTGAAACTTGGCACAAGAAGTTGTTATTGATGTAGGTCGGATGGTATTGCAAATGGGCCATATCGGTCCACTTTTACGTATAGCCCCCATATAAACGGACCCCCAAATTTGGCTTGCGATTGCTCTAAGAGAAGTAAATTTCATCCGATCCGGCTGAAATTTGGTACATGGTGTTAGTATATGATCTCCAACAACCATGCAAAAATTGGTCCATATCGGTCCACTTTTACGTATAGCCCCTATATAAACGGTCCCCCAAATTTGGTTTGCGATCGCTCTAAGAGCACCAAATTTCATCCGATCCGGCTGAAATTTGGTACATGGTGTAAGTATATGGTCTCTAACAACCATGCAGAAATTGGTCCATATCGGTCCACTTTTACGTATAGCCCCCATATAAACGGACCTCCAAATTTGGCTTGCGATCGCTCTAAGAGAAGCAAATTTCATCCGATCCGGCTGAAATTTGGTACATGGTGTTAGTATATGGTCTGTGACAACCATGCGAAAATTGGTCCATATCGGTCCACTTTTACGTATAGCCCCCATATAAACGGACCTCCAAATTTGGCTTGCGGAGCCTCTAAGAGAACCAAATTTCATCCGATCAGGCTGAAATTTGGTACATGGTGTTAGTATATGGTCTCTAACAACCATGCAAAAATTATTCCACATCAGTCCATAATTATATATAGCCCCCATATAAACCGATCCCCCAATTTGGCTTGCGGAGCCTCTAAGAGAAGCAAATTTCATCCGATCCGGGTGAATGTTTTTATTTCTATAGAAAATTTCGTCAAAATTTTATTTCTATAGAAAATTTTGTCAAAATTTTATTTCTATAGAAAATTTCGCCAAAATTTTATTTCTATAGAAAATTTTGTCAAAATTTTATTTCTATAGAAAATTTTGTCAATATTTTATTTTTATAGAAAATTTTGTCAAAATTTTATTTCTATAGAAAATTTTTTCAAAATTTTATTTCTATAGAAAATTTTGTCAAAAATTTATTTCTATAGAAAATTTTTTCCAAATTTTATTTCTATAGAAAATTTTTTCCAAATTTTACTTCTATAGAAAATGTTGTCAAAATTTTATTTTGTCAACATTTTATTTCTATAGAAACTTTAAACTTAATTATATACGTATATAATCTGCCTTTTTTAGTTTAATATATACTACGTATGGACTACCTTGTAATTTAGAAGACGATGTTAGGAAGTTTTAAGATAACTTGCCATCGGCAAGCGTTACCGCAACTTAAGTAATTCGATTGTGGATGTCAGTGTTTAGATGAAGTTTCTACGCAATCCATGATGGAGGGTACATAAGCTTCGGCCTGGCCGAACTTACGGCCGTATATACTTGTTATACCCTCCATCATAGGATGGGGGTATATTAACTTTGTCATTCCGTTTGTAACACATCGAAATATTGCTCTAAGACCCCATAAAGTATATATATTCTGGGTCGTGGTGAAATTCTGAGTCGATCTAAGCATGTCCGTCCGTCCGTCCGTCTGTTGAAATCACGCTAACTTCCTAACGAAACAAGCTATCGACTTGAAACTTGGCACAAGTAGTTGTTATCGATGTAGGTCGGATGGTATTGAAAATGGGCCATATTGGTCCACTTTTACGTATAGCCCCCATATAAAGGGACCCTCAGATTTGGCTTTTGGAGCCTCTAACAGAAGCATATTTCATCCGATCCTGCTGAAATTTGGTACATGGTGTTGGTATATGGTCTCTAACAACCATGCAAAAATTAGTCCACATCGGTCCATAATTATATATAGCCCCCATATAAACCGATCCCCAGATTTGGCTTGCGGAGCCTAAAAGAGAAGCAAATTTCATCCGATCCGGCTGAAATTTGGTACATGGTGTTGGTATATGGTCTCTAACAACCATGCAAAAATTGGTCCACATCGGTCCATAATTATATATAGCCTCCATATAAACCGATCCCCAGATTTGACTTGCGGAGCCTAAAAGAGAAGCAAATTTCATCCGATCCGGCTGAAATTTGGTATATGGTGTTGGTATATGGTCTCTAACAACCATGCAAAAATTGGTCCACATCGGTCCATAATTATATATAGCCCCCATATAAACCGATCCCTAGATTTGGCTTGCGGAGCCTCAAAGAGAAGAAAATTTCATCCGATCCGGCTGAAATTTGGTACATGATGTTGGTATATGGTCTCTAACAACCATGCAAAAATTGGTCCATATCGGTCCTTAATTATATATAGCCCCCATATAAACCGATCCCCAGATTTGGCTTGTGGAGCCTCTAAGAGAAGCATATTTCATCCGATCCGGCTGAAATTTGGTACATGGTGTTGGTATATGGTGTCTAACAATCATGCAAAAATTGGTCCACATCGGTCCATAATTATATATAACCCCCATATAAACCGATCCCCAGATTTGGCTTGCGGAGCTTCAAAGAGAAGCAAATTTCATCCGATCCGGCTGAAATTGGGTACATGATGTTGGTATATGGTCTTTAACAACCGTGCCAGAATTAGTCCATATCGGTCCATAATTATATATAGCCCCCATTTAAACCTTCTCCAGATTTGACCTCCGGAGCCTCTTGAAGGAGCAAAATTCACCCGAACCGGTTCAAATTAGGCACGTGGTGTTAGTATATGGTCGCTAACAACCATACCAAAATTGGTCCAATCACACAAAAATTGGTCCATATCGGTTCATAATCATGGTTGCCACTAGAGCCAAAAATAATCTACCAAAATTGTATTTCTATAGAAAATTTTGTCAAAATTTTATTTCTATAGAAAATTTTGTCAAACTTTTATTTCTAGAGAAAATTTTGTTAACATTTTATTCGGTTCATAATAAAATTTTCATCATTGTCAACATTTTATTTCTATAGAAAATTTTGTCAAAATTTGATTTCTATAGAAAATTTTGTTCAAATTTTATTCGGTTCATAATCATGGTTGCCACTAGAGCCAAAAATAATCTACCAAGATTTTATTTCTATAGAAAATTTTGTCAAAAGTTTATTTCTATAGAAAATTTTGTTAAAATTTTATTTCTGTAGAAATTTTTGTCAACATTTTCTTTCTATAGAAAATTTTGTCAAAATTTTTATTTCTATAGAAAATTTTGTGAAAATTTTATTTCCATAGAAAATTTTGTTAAAATTATATTTCTGTAGAAAATTTTGTCAAAATTTTATGTATACTTTGTCAAACTGAATTATATACGTATTGGATCAATCTTTTTTGATTTAATATATACCACGTATGGACTTACATACAATTTAGAAGATGGTGTTAGGAAGTTTTAAGATAACTTGCCATCGACAAGTGTTAGCGCAACCCAAGTAATTCGATTTTGGATGACAGTCTTCAGTAGAAGTTTCTACGCAATCCATGGTGGAGGGTACATAAGCTTCGGCCTGGCCGAACTTACGGCCGTATATACTTGTTTTTTATTTATTTCGTCACAGTGGAAATTAGAACTATGATATATAGTCAAGAAAAATCTCTTGTCTATACCCAGTAAAAAATCGAAAATATTTTCTATTCCTAACATAGCATTTTATTTTCGTAATTTTGATTTGCAAGGCAAAACAATAGACAACATCCTCTCGGAAAATAGCATTAATATTTTTTCCGCTACAATCAGGAAAACATTATTAATCATTGTCAAAACAACTACCCAAAAAGCGGATAGGAAGAAAATAAAACAGGAAACGAACAAAAAAACACTTTTTTTGCTGATTTTGACAGACGCGACCATGAATTGTTATTTTCACAATGGCTTTTCCATTGCTACTCTGGAAATTGCCGTTGATGTTGGAGGTAGCCGTGCGATCCCAAAAATGTTTTCTATGGAAGTATGGATACCAGGGTTCTTCCAAAAAATGGCCTATTGGAAAGGAAATTGCAGATGGGAGCAGCATCAATTGCGGCTATAAGAAAAAGGACACATTTAACAATGTTATTTTTTTTTTAGTCTTTACTTCGGTTGTTTTTTTTTTGTTTAACTTATCATCACCATCTAAATCATTTTTTTCACTTAAACATTGTTGTTTTGTTTTCTTTGCCTTTGAATGGATTGAATGGGTCGGTGGGAAGGGAGGGGACAAAACGACTTTTAAAACTTTCTTAATTTATATTTTGACACGAAAACATTGTGTTATACTTGCTTGTAAGCGAAATATTATTTTCGTTTGAAAATTTCTATTATAGAGCCTTTGAAAGATGGTTTTTTGAATTGCGAGTGGTGGTATGATAATGCAGGAAATGAAAACCACGTGTGTGCTTAAGTTCGACCAGGCCGAAATCAATACCAAAATCCTTATGGGAAGCTGGATATCTTTGGATCCAAGTAATTTTTTTTTAGTGTAGGGTACAGTGATCTCTTCATGAAAACATAGTGGACTCGTGCTACAGATGATCGGTGAACATAAAAATTAGCACTGCCTGTTGGGGGTAGAATTATATCATAGAATTAAGGGTAAGTCTATCCTAAATTTAATTTCTCCTAACTACAACCTTTCCCAAAGAAACCTCGTCCAAAGAAATCGCTTTAGCATAAACTTCAATTGCTTCCATTATTGTAACTTACAACTTTGTCAATTTAGTGATGCTGTTGGATTTGATGATGTTTGCCATTTCCTATATTATCATTCTGCAGTTCATTTTTTTCTTGTTTCTCTTCCCTGTGGCCATTAATATTGAAAGCAATGATTTACACAATCTTGTCAAGAGAAAAAATTCAATTAATTTTTACTTTGCATTTACTTTTTCCATTTCAGGGGAGTTTCATTGATACATAAATTTCCCCCAAAACAGAGATTTTTTTGTAAGTTTATGTTTTTGCTGAGGTCCACAGAATATAATCATAGAAATTGCTTTTAAAACTTATAACGAAATCTCTGAGCAAGAAAACCAGGTATATGGGTGACAAACAAAAAAAAAGACCAAAGTCAAATTAATATTAAAAGTTGAAATAAAAATCTTGACACTATAGAAATATAAGGGTATGGTCACATTGAGGCAAATATTTGACCAGAATGAATGTCAAACTTTTTGCCAGGAGCATTACCGAAATAATATATTTTGACAAAATTTTCTAAAGAAATAAAATTTTGACAAAATGTTTTATAGAAATAAAATTTTGACAAAATTTTCTATAGAAATAAAATTTTGACAAAATTTTCTATAGAAATAAAATTTTGACAAAATTTTCTATAGAAATAAAATTTTGACAAAATTTTCTATAGAAATAAAATTTTGAGAAAATTGTCTTTAGAAATAAAATTTTGACAAAATTTTCTATAAAAATAAAATTTTGAGAAAATTGTCTTTAGAAATAAAATTTTGACAAAATTTTCTATAGAAAATAAAAAAAATAAAAAAAATTTCTCTAAAAATAAAACTTTGCTAAAACATTCCATAGAAATAAAATTCTGACAAAATTTTCTATCGAAAAAAAATTTTGTTACAATCTCATATCTATCGAAAATATTGGATATGAACAGAGAGATGTTTGTACAAAGATTTATTTCGGCAAAAGCCGACTATCATAAACCTTCTTTCGGAAGCTTCAAGTGTGGTTCACTTTTGCGTTTAGTGATCTGCCTGAATTTATTCTGATAATTGGTTGATAGTTTTGCTGCAAGTAGAGGATGCTGATGAGGAATGTGGTAATTCCGAAACGTGCGTCCATCCACACATCTTGTATTCTATAGGGCTTTGCCCAAATAAATTTGACAAACATTTTCAACTCAATGGTTTGGTTTTAAAGCTGAGATCAAAACAACAAATAAAATTTTATTTCTGTAGAAAAAATTTTCATAGTTTTATATCTACAGAATTTTTTTTATACCCTCCACCATAGGATCGAAATATTGATCTAAGACCCCATAAAGTATATATATTCTGGGTCGTGGAGAAATTCTGAGTCGATCTGAGCATGTCCGTCCGTCTGTTGAAATCACGCTAACTTCCGAACGAAACAAGCTATCGACTTGAAACTTGGTACAAGTAGTTGTTATTGATGTAGGTCGGATGGTATTGCACATGGGCCATATCGGTCCACTTTTACGTATAGCTTCATATAAACGGACCCCCAAATTTGGCTTGCTTCTAAGAGAAGCAAATTTCATCCGATCCGGCTGAAATTTGGTACATGGTGTTAGTATATGGTCTCTAACAACCATGCAAAAATTGGTCCACATCGGCCAATATTATATATAGCCCCCATATAAACCGATCCCCAAATTTGGCTTGCAGACCCTCTAAGAGAAGCAAATTTCATCCGATCTGGCTGAAATTAGGTACGTGGTGTTCGTATATGGTCTCTAACAACCATGCAAAAATTGGTCCACATCGGTCCATAATTATATATAGCCCCCATATAAACCGATCCCCCGATGTGGCTTGCGGAGGCTCTAAGAGAAGCAAATTTCATCCGATCCGGCTGAAATTTGGTGCATGGTGTTAGTATATAGTCTCTAACAACCATGCAAAAATTGGTTCACATCGGTTCATAATTACATATAGCCCCCATATAAACCGATCCCCCGATGTGGCTTGCGGAGGCCCTAAGAGCAGCAAATTTCATCCGATCTGGCTGAAATTTGGTACGTGGTGTTAGTATATGGTCTCTAACAACCATGCAAAAATTGGTCCACATCGGTCCATAATTATATATAGCCCCTATATAAACCGATCCCCCGATTTGGCTTGCGGAGCCTCTAAGAGAAGCAAATTTCATCCGATCCGGCTGAAATTTAGTACATGGTGTTGGTATATGGTCTCTAACAACCATGCAAAAATTGGTTCACATCGGTCCATAATTATATATAGCCCCCATATAAACCGATCCCCCGATGTGGCTTGCGGAGGCTCTAAGAGCAGCAAATTTCATCCGATCTGGCTGAAATTTGGTACATGGTGTTAGTCTATGGTCTCCAATGACCACGCATAAATTGGTCCACATCGGTTCATAATTACATGTAGCCCCCATATAAACCGATCCCCCGATGTGGCTTGCGGAGGCTCTAAGAGCAGCAAATTTCATCCGATCTGGCTGAAATTTGGTACATGGTGTTAGTATATGGTCTCTAATGACCATGCAAAAATTGATCCACATCGGTCCATAATTATATATAGCCGCCATATAAACCGATCACCAGATTTGACCACCGGAGCCTGTTGGAAGACCAAAATTCATTTGATTCAGTTGAAATTTGGTACATGGTGTTAATATATGGCCGCAAACATCCATGCAAAAATTGGTCCACATCGGACCATAATTATATATAGCCCCCATATAAACCGATCCCCCGATTTGGCTTGCGGAGCCTCTAAGAGAAGCAAATTTCATCCGATCTGGTTGAAATTTGGTACGTGGTGGTAGTATATGTACGATACTTAACAATCATGCCAAAAGTGGTCCATATCAGTCCATAGTCATATATAGCCCACATATAACCGATCCCGAGATTTGGTTTTGGAGCCTCTTGGAGGAGCAAATTTCATCCGAGTCAGTTGAAATTTGCTACATTGTGCTAGTATATGGCCGTTAACAACCATGCCTACACTCAAAAAAAAGTGAACTCTCTATTTCACTAAAGCCAATTTAACTTTATATTAGTTCATAGAATCATTATGTTTGAAAAAAGTTTACTTTACTCAAATAATTTTTTGCGTATGATAGTTAAATTAACTAAAAAACAGGATAAAATTATACAAAAATAAAGCATAAAGGTTTCCTAATTTCGTATTTCTCACAAAATAGTTCATTATTTCTTTAAATTTGTAAATTTTACCAAAAATGTGTCCATCATGAACTTCGCATGGGACTAAAGACATTCTTGCAATTTTGAACTCCAAGATTTCTCTTAAAACTACAAAATTTTCTTTAACAAGTGCAAAAACTTAGTTATGTCTAATAAATTTTCTTGAATTTGTCGAAAAATATTTACTTATTTTTACCATATCGGAGTGATACCAGCGCTTGTAATACTGTTTAGTTAAAATTTTCTAAAAAAATTCAAAATTTTCTAAAATTAATCGAAAGTTATCTTTCCTGGTGTGTTCACTGTTTTTTCAGTGTAACTAGGTCCATATCGGTGTATAGTTATATATAGCCCTCAGCATTAGCGAAGCTAGACAATTTTCCTAGGGGGGGCTATAGCCCCCCTAGCTAAAAATTTATAGACTGAACTTATAGGTTCAATTATTGTTTTATTTCATAAAAAAGAATACAATAATAGACATCAAAATAATATATAATAAAGCAACTAAAAGTAGTTCCACACTTTTCCCAGCAAAAAAATTGGGATTTGTTTTAAAGGCACAACTTTAAAAGCACTTTCAAAAATGTCCTCACAAAGAAGTTAATTATATTAACTACACAGGAAGTTTTTTACTTCAGTTTTTTCATATTTTAATTTTTTGTTTTCTTTTTTTAAATAGTTTAAAAAAAGAGTAAGGATAAATAAAATGGTAAAAATTATTCAAATTGTGCCACAAAAATGCTAAATCCATTATAGAAAAATCGATAATTTTTGAAAATATTCAAACAAGCGTTAGAATGCATTAAAATATAAATATTTATGCATTATTATTAATATTTATATAATTCTAACAAAAGTTCAACAAAAAATCAAAAAAAAAAAAACGAATAAATAAAAATTATTTATTTGGGAAAATATCACACAACGATATGGATCACACCGTAAGAAGTGATGAAAATTTATTGCAACGGCTGTTGAAACGGTGGACATTCGTTCTATGACGAGTTCCTATTACATCGCTTCTCCGCCAATTTTGCACCACTTCCGGACCCAAAAAGAACATTTTCACTTCTTTTTTGGTAACGCTTTTTTGCAGCATTATTAAGATATTAATTTATGAAAGAAAGCTTTACAGCCTGTTTATGTATGTGGAATGAGCTCTGTGGATCGACTAAAATGGAAACAAACAGCTGAATTTATAACCAAAAAACAGCTGTTTCTATGCATTTCAGTATATCGATTGAACTCGTTCGAAATACAGAAACAGGCTGTTAGTTATTCAACTAAACCATAAGTTCAATCACAGCTCTATTTCATAAATATCAGACTTCAAACATTTCCATCGCCAACTGCTACCACAACCCAAGTAATTCGATTGTGCATGAAAGTCTTTAGCGGAACTTTGTGCGGTTGTATATACTTGTTTAATTTTTATAAAAATGTAAAATCGTAAATAGGTTTTCAAATTCTGGGGGGGGCTAAATTTTTTCTGGGGGGTCTAAGCCCCCTCCCCAGAGGCCTTCCTACGCTTATGTCCCTCAGATAAATCGATCCCCAATCACACAAAAATTGGTCTATGTCAAGTTCATAATTCTATATAACCCCCATATAAGCGACCCGCATATTTCAATTCTGGCTCTCTACCACGTGTGGACTAACTCACAATTTAGAAAACGATGTTAAGAAGTTTTAAGATACCACAACCCAAGTAATTCGATTGTGGATGGCAGTCTTTCTTAGAAGTTTCTACGCAATCTATGGTGGAGGGTACATACGATTCGGCCTGGCCGAACTTACGGCCGTATATACTAGTTTGATTTAATATATACTTCGTATGGACTTACTTACAATTTAGAAGACAGTGTTAAGATACATTGTCATCGGCAAGCGTTACCACAACTCAAGTAATTCGATTGTGGATGGCAGTGTTTAGAAGAAGTTTCGACGCAATCCATGGTGGAGGGTACATAAGCTTCGGCCTGGCCGAACTTATGGCCGTATATACTTGTTTTTTTTTTCTGTACGAAAAATCCATTTTATAATTTAATACCCTGCGGGAAATGGGTCAACCACTGAACCGGTACAGGACTAGTCCCTGTGTATGGACCAGTCCCAGTTCTGGTCAAAACGTATGGAAGGGACCGGTCACTTTATCATGGGTTTGTCATTGACGGGGTAAATTTACATTTTAGGACGTGTCTTGGACTCATCCCAAAGGACACGTCCTGGGACAATTTAGCAGGAGCACCCCATAGACGGGTCCTCAGGAACCAGTCTCGTAGAAACTCTTAGAAATCTGTTTCAATTTAATGGATCAATTCAATTTAATGGATTGATCTTAATGGATTTAAGATTTTAATATCAAGCGTGTACGGAAATAACTAAATTACGACTATTTAAAAATTGCAACTAACTGGAGCACAGGTACCAGTTGTGTGATAGGTCCGTCAGTGGCAATTGGCACCAATTTCCCATAGGGTAGTTTATGTCGTATAAAAATAGAAACAGGCACCATAAGAAATATTTATTTTAATTGTGCTATATCATAATGGCTTCCTTATGCCATGCTAAGTTTTCTTAATCCACCTAGAAAAATTCTTAGTTCTTTGGTTATTTCTTTGATTGTCAAAATCAAAACGTTAAGGAATTTCATATTTTCGTAAAACATTCTATTGTTCCACAAAATAAGAAAATAAAACTCGAAGAACATATGATAGATAGAATGGTCATGATGATGAGCTCTTTAACATACCTCTGGTGATTATGAACAAATTCCAAAATTATCCAAATGTATTCTTTATACCTTTGGCATATGGATACTTTGAACATTTCTATTAGTCTACATAACCAGAACATTCCAAGTGGTCGTCTGTAGCCTCTCTTCATAGAAATGTGTTGACCCTATCCAGAGATAGCACAACGAAGGTATCGTATCCCAAACGATAACAAAAAAATCAAAGGAAATAGTTTTCAAATACCTTCTGAAAAAGATTCCAAGTGCCAAAAGGTAAAAAGTCAAATAATGAAAGAATTCATATGCAGTAGTTGGAATGAAACGGAATAAATATGCCAAGGTATTTATCCAATAGAGGATACACGTCAGACGCCGTTAGCAAAAACAGTGGGCGTATTGAATTTTGTATGAATTTGAAATTCCCAAAACTACATTTGGATATTAAAATGTGTTTTTTGAAAGTACTGAAAAACCGGACCTATTTTAAAGAAATATCATAACCCATATAGTCAAATCATGGAGGCAATGATTAAATAGGTACTTGACCTATTAAAACAAGTAAGGAAAGTCTAAAGTCGGTCGGGGCCGACTATATTATACCCTGCACCACTTTGTAGATCTAAATTTTCGATACCATATCACATCCGTCAAATGTGTTTGGTGTTATATATAAATAAAGGTTTGTCCCAAATACATACATTTAAATATCACTCGATTTGGACAGAATTTGATAGACTTTTACAAAATCTATAGACTCAAAATTTAAGTTGGCTAATGCTCTAGGGTGGAACACAATTTTAGTAAACAAATATGGGAAACATTTAAATCTGAAGCAGTTTTAAGGAAACTTCGCAAAAGTTTATGTATGATTTATCGCTCGATATATATGTATAGGAAAATTAGAGTCATTTTTACAACTTTTCGACTAAGCAGTGGCGATTTAACAAAGAAAATGTTGGTATTTTGACCATTTTTGTCGAAATCAGAAAAACATATATATGGGAGCTATATCTAAATCTGAACCGATGCCAACCAAATTTGGCACGCTTAGCTACAATGCGAATTCTACTCCCTGTGCAAAATTTCAACCAAATCGGAGTTAAAAATTGGCCTCTGTGGTCATATGAGTGTAAATCGGGCGAAAGCTATATATGGGAGATATATCTAAATCTGAACCGATTTCAACCAAATTTGGCACGCATAGCTACAATGCTAATTGTACTACCTGTGCAAAATTTCAACTAAATCGGAGTTAAAAATTGGCCTCTGTGGTCATATGAGTGTAAATCGGGCGAAAGCCATATATGGGAGATATATCCAAATCTGAACCGATTTCAACCACATTTGGCACGCATAGCTACAATGCTAATTCTACTCCCTATGCAAAATTTCAACTAAACCGGAGCAAAAAATTGGCCTCTGTGGGCAAATGAGTGTAAATCGGGCGAAAGCTATATATTGGAGCTATATCAAAATCTGAACCGATTTCAACCAAATTTGACACGCATAGCTACAATGCTAATTCTACTCCCTGTGCAAAATTTCAACTAAATCGGAGTTAAAAATTGGCCTCTGTGGTCATATGAGTGTAAATCGGGCGAAAGCTATATATGGGAGCTATATCTAAATCTGAACCGATTTCAACCAAATTTGGCACGCATAGCTACAATGCTAATTATACTCCCTGTGCAAAATTTCAACTAAATCGGAGCAAAAAATTGGCCTCTGTGGTCATATGAGTGTAAATCGGGCGAAAGCTATATATGGGAGCTATATCTAAATCTGAACCGATTTCAACCAAATTTGACACGCATAGCTACAATGCTAATTGTACTCCCTGTGCAAAATTTCAACTAAATCGGAGCAAAAAATTGGCCTCTGTGGGCAAATGAGTGTAAATCGGGCGAAAGCTATATATGGGAACTATATCTAAATCTGAACCGATTTGGATGATATTTTGCAAGTTTCTCGAGACACATAAAATATTCGGATGTACGGAAGTTGAGGAAGATCGGTTCATATACACGCCAATTATGACCAGATCGGTGAAAAATATATATGGCAGCTATATCTTAATCTGAACCGATTTTTTCCAAAATCAATAGGGATCGTCTTTGAGCCGAAACAGGACCCTATACCAAATTTTAGGACAATCGGACTAAAACTGTGAGCTGTACTTTGCACACAAAAATACATCAACAGACAGACAGACAGACAGACAGACAGACAGACAGACAGACGGACAGACGGACAGACAGACAGACGGACATCGCTAAATCGACTCAGAATTTAATTCTAAGCCGATCCGTATACTAGAAGGTTGGTCTATGATTACTCCTTCTTGGCGTTACATACAAATGCACAAACTTATTATACCCTGTACCACAGTAGTGGTGAAGGGTATAAAACGGATTTACGTCCGAAAGTTCGGCCGAAAAGTATCTTTAGTATCCACCACCATGAAACAAATGCAAAAAATGACATTGAAATACCTTCTAAATATGGTTAAGATGGTAGGTTTTCTGACTTTAAACTGAAAACAAAATTTTGCCAAATTTTCTAGAGAAATAACATTTTAACACAATTTTTCATAGAAATAAAATTTTAACAAAATTTTCTAACGAAATAAAATTTTGACAAATTTTTATGGAAATACAATTTTGACAAAATTTTATATAGAAATAAAATTTGGACAAAATTTTTACAAAAATTTCTATAGAAATAAAATTTGACAAAAATTTATTTATTTATTTAATTTTCTATAGATATACAATTTTGACACAATTTTCTATAGAGATAAAATTCTGATAAAAGTTTTTATAGGGGTCAAAATTTGACAAAAATTACTATAGAGATAATATTTTGACAAAATTTTCTATAGAGATAAAATTTTCTATAGAGATAAAATTTTCTATAGAAATAAAATTTTCTATAGAGATAAAATTTTGACAAAAATTTTTATAGAGATATAATTTTGACAAAATTTTGTATAGAGATACAATTTTGACAAAATTTTCTATAAAAATAACATTTTGACAAAAATTTATTTATTTAATTTATTTATTTAATTTTCTATAGATATAAAATTTTGACACAATTTTCTATAGAGATAAAATTCTGATAAAAGTTTTTATAGAGGTCAAAATTTGACAAAAATTACTATAGGGATAATATTTTGACAAAATTTTCTAAAATTTACTATAGAAATAAAATTTTAACAAAATTTTCTAAAGAAATAACATTTTGACAAATTTTTATGGAAATACAATTTTGACAAAATTTTATATAGAAATAAAATTTGGACAAAATTTTTACAAAAATTTCTATAGAAATAAAATTTTGGCAAAAATTTATTTATTTATTTAATTTTCTATAGATATACAATTTTGACACAATTTTCTATAGAGATAAAATTCTGATAAAAGTTTTTATAGAGGTCAAAATTTGACAAAAATTACTATAGAAATAATATATTGACAAAATTTTCTAAAATTTTTTATAGAAATAAAATTTTATCAAGATTTTCTAAAGAAATAAAATTTTGACAAATTTTTATGGAAATAACATTTTGACAAAATTTTATATAGAAATAAAATTTGGACAAAATTTTTACAAAATGTTCTATAGAAATAAAATTTTGACAAAAATTTATTTATTTATTTAATTTTCTATAGATATACAATTTTGACATAATTTTCTATAGAGATAAAATTCTGATAAGGTTTTTATAGAGGTCAAAATTTGACAAAAATTACTATAGAGATAATATATTGACAAAATTTTCTAAAATTTTTTAAAGAAATAAAATTTTAACAAAATTTTCTATAGATATAAAATTTTGACATTTTTTATAGAGATATAATTTTGACAAAATTTTGTATAGAGATATAGAAATAAGATTTTGACAAAATTTTCTAAAGAAATAAAATTTGGACAAAATTTTTACAAAATGTTCTATAGAAATAAAATTTTGACAAAAATTTATTTATTGATTTATTTATTTAATTTTCTATAGATATACAATTTTGACATAATTTTCTATAGAGATAAAATTCTGATAAGGTTTTTATAGAGGTCAAAATTTGACAAAAATTACTATAGAGATAATATATTGACAAAATTTTCTAAAATTTTTTATAGAAATAAAATTTTAACAAAATTTTCTATAGAGATAAAATTTTGACAACATTTTGTATAGAGATATAATTTTGACAAAATTTTGTATAGAGATATAGAAATAAGATTTTGACAAAATTTTCTAAAGAAATAAAATTTGGACAAAATTTTTACAAAATGTTCTATAGAAATAAAATTTTGACAAAAATTTATTTATTGATTTATTTATTTAATTTTCTATACATATACAATTCTGACATAATTTTCTATACAGATAAAATTCTGACAAAAGTTTTTATAGAGGTCAAAATTTGACAAAAATTACTATAGAGATAATATTTTGACAAAATTTTCTATAGAGATACAATTTTCTATAGAAATAAAATTTTAACAAAATTTTCTAAAGAAATAACATTTTGACAAATTTTTATGGAAATACAATTTTGACAAAATTTTATATGGAAATAAAATTTGGACAAAATTTTTACAAAAATTTCTATAGAAATAAAATTTTGACAAAAATTTATTTATTTATTTAATTTTCTATAGATATACAATTTTGACACAATTTTCTATAGAGATAAAATTCTGATAAAAGTTTTTATAGAGGTCAAAATTTGACAAAAATTACTATAGAGATAATATATTGACAAAATTTTCTAAAATTTTTTATATGCTATTGTTGAAAAATTTAATGATATATACATAAAATCAAAAACAAATTATAATAAAAAAATGGAAAAGAGGACGTTAAGCCCTTGGTTAAATCATAAAATCCTTGAGTATTGTCATATACGAGATAGGCTTTATAGAAAGTGGAAACAATGTAAACGGAATAAAAATTATGAATTTGAGTATAAAAAGTTTAAAAACAAACTAAATAAAATGATAAACGCGGCGAAAAATGAATATTATCTAAATGAATTTAGAAAAACTAGAAATGATACGAAGAAAACCTGGTATCTTGTCAACGGACTCATAGGCAAAAAAAATTATGATATTGATGAATCAATAAAAAAAAGTTTCAGAAATGAAGATCCCAATATGGTAGCCGAAAAATTTGGAAATCAATTTAATGAAAATGTTAATAAAATAATTCACAAATGTTACTTTAAAACACTACATGAACCTGAGTTAAGTTTGCCTAACTCAATATTTGTTTCTCATACCGATGAAAACGGAATATTAGATATTATAAACAAATTAAATCCAAACAAAGGACCAGGCGTAGACAAAATTAGAGCTAAGGATATAAAAAATAATATGTACAGTCTTGTCCCTATTATTACAACACTAATGAATATGAGTATGCATGAAGCTCTTGTACCAAAGTTAATGAAAACATCAATAATAAGACCTGTGTATAAAAGTGGAACTAAAAATAATTATAATAACTACAGGCCTATATCGATTTTACCAGTTCTTGAAAAGGTATTGGAAGAAGTAATTATAAGGAGAGTTAGTCCATTTTTACAAAAGTACGGTATTATCAGCAAACAGCAATTTGGATTTCAAAAGGGAAAAATATTAATAAGTTGCTGGGGCATTTCTCAAACCTTATCAATAAAGGCCTAAACAGCAATATGCACAATTTAGTCCTATTTATTGATTTCAGTAAGGCGTTCGATACCCTATGCCACAAAAAGTTGCTGGAAACATTAGAAAGAATTGGAATCAGAGGTAATTGTTTAAACTGGTTCAAAAGCTATTTGGAATGTAGAACCTTCAGAGTAAAAATTGGTGACAACTTAAGCTCTGAAATGAATTTGGATTTTGGCGTACCTCAGGGGTCCAAGTTAGGACCACTCTTGTATATTATTTATACAAATGAGATGGTAAACATTCTGAGAGATAGCAATGTCTTCGCGTACGCTGATGACACGGCTATTACCGTGTCAAACAGTGATGTTGCCACCGCTACATCTGTTATGCAGAAGGAATTTAATAAAATCACCCGTTGGTGCCACGATAAAGGTTTAATAATAAACGCAAACAAGACCAAGATTATGCACATAAAACCATCACATTCACTCTACACGCCAATAAATTTAGTGTTTCACGACAATGATTGTTTGCATAACAAAAATGGAAATTTAATTGACAATTGTGGAACATCTATTGAATTAGTAAATACGTATAAATATCTTGGTATTATTGTCGACCAAAATTTCAAATGGAGACCACACATTGAGGCGTTACACAAGAAATTACAAAGTACAGCATTTGTTCTGCATCATTTAAGTAATTGCGCACCCCAGCGAGTTTTGAAACAAATATACTTTTCATTATCCGAATCTTACATCAGATATGGAATAATAGCATGGGGAAACTCCCCATATGTCAAATCCATTCAACAAATGCAGTATAGATTATTGAAAATACTCATGAAGAAACACAACAACATTTCAACGAACAACTTATTAAGCAATAGAGAAAATGAAAGCAGACATACTAGTAGAACATCATCTGATTTAAGTCATTTTATGTTTACGCAAAGGATTCTGAATGTGCAAAACATATATAAACTCTCCTTGGCCGTCGAATTTTACAACGAAAGTGAATACCTTACAAAGATAGACCATGAGCATAATACGAGAAGTAGATCACAAGGAAGATTCAAAGTTCCAACATTTTGTAACAATTTCGGAAAATCATCAGTTGCAGTACAACTTCCTACAATTTTAAACAAATTGCCAGTTGAAATTAGCAATATAAAGATAAAACATAAATTAAAAAATTGTATGAAAACACATTTTTTAGAACATCAAAATCAGTGAAAGAAAAAAATTAATAAAAAACCAGTAAGGAAAGTCTAAAGTCGGACGGGGCCGACTATATTATACCCTGCACCACTTTGTAGATCTAAATTTTCGATACCATATCACATCCGCCAAATGTGTTTGGGGCTATATATAAAGGTTTGTCCCAAATACATACATTTAAATATCACTCGATTTGGACAGAATTTGATAGACTTTTACAAAATCTATAGACTCAAAATTTAAGTCGGCTAATGCTCTAGGGTGGAACACAATGTTAGTAAAAAACCAGTAAGGAAAGTCTAAAGTCGGGCGGGGCCGACTATATTATACCCTGCACCACTTTGTAGATCTAAATTTTCGATACCATATCACATCCGTCAAATGTGTTGGGGCTATATATAAAGAGTTGTCCCAAATACATACATTTAAATATCACTCGATCTGGACAGAATTTGATAGACTTCTACAAAATCTATAGACTCAAAATGTAAGTCGGCTAATGCACTAGGGTGGAACACAATGTTAGTAAAAAAAATATGGGAAACATTTAAATCTGGAGCAATTTTAAGAAAACTTCGCAAAAGTTTATTTATGATTTATCGCTCGA
This sequence comes from Haematobia irritans, assembly GCF_050003625.1. Taxonomy (NCBI): domain Eukaryota; kingdom Metazoa; phylum Arthropoda; class Insecta; order Diptera; family Muscidae; genus Haematobia; species Haematobia irritans. The sequence continues at coordinate 28,917,390 of NC_134400.1, forward strand.
TATATATGCATTAGAAGTTAAGGAAAAATAGAGTCATTTTTACAACTTTTCGACTAAACAGTGGCGATTTTACATGGAAAATGTTGGTATTTTGACCATTTTTGTCGAAATCAGAAAAACATATATATGGGAGCTATATCTAAATCTGAACCGATTTCAACCAAATTTGGCACGCATAGCAACAATGCTAATTCAACCCCTTGTGCAAAATTTCAACTAAATCGGAGTTAAAAATTGGCCTCTATGGTCATATGAGTGTAAATCGGGCGAAAGCTATATATGGGAGCTATATCTAAATCTGAACCGATTTCAACCAAATTTGGCACGCATAGCTATAATGCTAATTCTACTCCCTGTGCAAAATTTCAACTAAATCGGAACAAAAAATTGGCCTCTGTGGTCATATGAGTGTAAATCGGGCGAAAGCTATATATGGGAGCTATATCTAAATCTGAACCGATTTCAACCAAATTTTGCACGCATAGCTACAATGCTAATTCTACTCCCTGTGCAAAATTTCAACCAAATCGGAGTTAAAAATTGGCCTCTTTGGGCAAATGAGTGTAAATCGGGCGAAAGCTATATATGAGAGCTATATCTAAATTTGAACCGATTTGGCTGGTATTTTGCAAGTTTTTCGAGATCCATAAAATATTCGGATGTACGGAATTTGAGGAAGATCGGTTGATATACACGCCAATTATGACAAGATCGGCGAAAAATATATATGGCAGCTATATCTAAATCTGAACCGATTTTTTCAAAAATCAATAGGGATCATCTTTGAGCCGAAACAGGACCCTATACCAAATTTTAGGACAATCGGACTAAAACTGCGAGCTGTACTTTGCACACAAAAATACATCAACAGACAGACGGACAGACAGACAGACGGACATCGCTAAATCGACTCAGAATTTAATTCTAAGCCGATCCGTATACTAAAAGGTTGGTCTATGATTACTCCTTCTTGGCGTTACATACAAATGCACAAACTTATTATACCCTGTACCACAGTAGTGGTGAAGGGTATAAATATGGGAAACATTTAAATCTTAAGCAATTTTAAGGAAACTTTGCAAAAGTTTATTTATGATTTATCGCTCGATATATATGTATTAGAAGGTTAGGAAAATTAGAGTCATTTTTACAACTTTTGGACTAAGCAGTGGCGATTTTACAAGGAATATGTTGGTATTTTGACCATTTTTGTCGAAATCAGAAAAACATATATATGGGAGCTACATCTAAATCTGAACCGATTTCAACCAAATTTGGCACGCATAGCAACAATGCTAATTCTACTCTCTGTGCAAAATTTCAACTAAATCGGAGTTAAAAATTGGCCTCTGTGGTCATATGAGTGTAAATCGGGCGAAAGCTATATATGGGAGATATATCTAAATCTGAACCGATTTCAACCAAATTTGGCACGCATAGCTACAATACTAATTCAACTCCCTGTGCAAAATTTCAACTAAATCGGAGCAAATAATTGGCCTCTGTGGTCATATGAGTGTACATCGGGCGAAAGCTATATATGGGACATATATCCAAATCTGAACCGATTTCAACCAAATTTGGCACGCATAGTTTCAATGCTAATTCTACTCCCTGTGCAAAATTTCAACTAAATCGGAGTTAAAAATTGGCCTCTGTGGTCATATAAGTGTAAATCGGGCGAAAGCTATATATGGGAGATATATCCAAATCTGAACCGATTTCAACCAAATTTGGCATGCATAGTTACAATGCTAATTCTACTCCCTGTGCAAAATTTCAACCAAATCTGAGTTAAAAATTGGCCTCTTTGGGCAAATGAGTGTAAATCGGGCGAAAACTATATATGAGAGCTATATCTAAATTTGAACCGATTTGGCTGGTATTTTGCAAGTTTTTCGAGATCCATAAAATATTCGGATGTACGGAATTTGAGGAAGATCGGTTGATATACACGCCAATTATGACAAGATCGGCGAAAAATATATATGGCAGCTATATCTAAATCTGAACCGATTTTTTCAAAAATCAATAGGGATCATCTTTGAGCCGAAACAGGACCCTATACCAAATTTTAGGACAATCGGACTAAAACTGCGAGCTGTACTTTGCACACAAAAATACATCAACAGACAGACGGACAGACAGACAGACGGACATCGCTAAATCGACTCAGAATTAAATTCTAAGCCGATCCGTATACTAAAAGGTTGGTCTATGATTACTCCTTCTTGGCGTTACATACAAATGCACAAACTTATTATACCCTGTACCACAGTAGTGGTGAAGGGTATAAATATGGGAAACGTTTAAATCTGAAGCAATTTTAAGGAAACTTCGAAAAAGTTTATTTATGATTTATCGCTCGATATATATGTATTAGAAGTTTAGGAAAATTAGAGTCATTTTTACAACTTTGCGACTAAGCAGTGGCGATTTTACAAGGAAATTGTTGGTATTTTGACCATTTTTGTCGAAATCAGAAAAACATATATATGGGAGCTATATCTAAATCTGAACCGATTTCAACCAAACTTGGCACGCATAGCAACAATGCTTATTCTACTCCCTGTGCAAAATTTCAAGTAAATCGGAGTTAAAAATTGCCCTCTGTGATCATACGAGTGTAAATCGGGCGAAAGCTATATATGGGAGCTATATCTAAATCTGAACCGATTTCAACCAAATTTGGCACGCATAGCAACAATGCTAATTATACTCTCTGTGCAAAATTTCAACTAAATCAGAGCAAAAAATTGGCCTCTGTGGTCATATGAGTGTAAATCGGGCGAAAGCTATATACGGGAGATATATCCAAATCTGAACCGATTTCAACCAAATTTGGCACCCATAGTTACAATGCTAATTCTACTCCCTCTGCAAAATTTCAACCAAATCGGAGTTAAAAATTGGCCTCTTTGGGCAAATGAGTGTAAATCGGTCGAAAGCTATATATGAGAGCTATATCTAACTCTGAACCGATTTGGCTGGTATTTTGCAAGTTTTTCGAGACCCATAAAATATTCGGATGTACGGAATTTGAGGAAGATCGGTTGATATACACGCCAATTATGACCAGATCGGCGAAAAATATATATGGCAGCTATATCTAAATCTGAACCGATTTTTTCCAAAATCAATAGGGATCGTCTTTGAGCCGAAACAGGACCCTATACCAAATTTTAGGACAATCGGACTAAAACTGCGAGCTGTACTTTGCACACAAAAATACATCAACAGACAGACGGACAGACAGACGGACAGACAGACAGACGGACATCGCTCAATCGACTCAGAATTTAATTCTAAGCTGATCCGTATACTAAAAGGTTGGTCTATGATTACTCCTTCTTGGCGTTACATACAAATGCACAAACTTATTATACCCTGTACCACAGTATTGGTGAAGGGTATAAAAATTGGCCTCTGTGGTCATTTGAGTGTAAATCGGGCGAAAGCTATATATGGGAGCTATATCTAAATCTGAACCGATTTCAACCAAATTTGGCACGCATAGCTACAATGCTAATTCTACTCCCTGTGCAAAATTTCAACCAAATCGGAGCAAAAAATTGGCCTCTGTGGTCATTTGAGAGTAAATCGGGCGAAAGCTATATATGGGAGCTATATCTAAATTTGAACCGATTTGGCTGGTATTTTGCAAGTTTTTCGAGATCCATAAAATATTCGGATGTACGGAATTTGAGGAAGATCGGTTGATATACACGCCAATTATGACAAGATCGGCGAAAAATATATATGGCAGCTATATCTAAATCTGAACCGATTTTTTCAAAAATCAATAGGGATCATCTTTGAGCCGAAACAGGACCCTATACCAAATTTTAGGACAATCGGACTAAAACTGCGAGCTGTACTTTGCACACAAAAATACATCAACAGACAGACGGACAGACAGACAGACGGACATCGCTAAATCGACTCAGAATTAAATTCTAAGCCGATCCGTATACTAAAAGGTTGGTCTATGATTACTCCTTCTTGGCGTTACATACAAATGCACAAACTTATTATACCCTGTACCACAGTAGTGGTGAAGGGTATAAATATGGGAAACGTTTAAATCTGAAGCAATTTTAAGGAAACTTCGAAAAAGTTTATTTATGATTTATCGCTCGATATATATGTATTAGAAGTTTAGGAAAATTAGAGTCATTTTTACAACTTTGCGACTAAGCAGTGGCGATTTTACAAGGAAATTGTTGGTATTTTGACCATTTTTGTCGAAATCAGAAAAACATATATATGGGAGCTATATCTAAATCTGAACCGATTTCAACCAAACTTGGCACGCATAGCAACAATGCTTATTCTACTCCCTGTGCAAAATTTCAAGTAAATCGGAGTTAAAAATTGCCCTCTGTGATCATACGAGTGTAAATCGGGCGAAAGCTATATATGGGAGCTATATCTAAATCTGAACCGATTTCAACCAAATTTGGCACGCATAGCAACAATGCTAATTATACTCTCTGTGCAAAATTTCAACTAAATCAGAGCAAAAAATTGGCCTCTGTGGTCATATGAGTGTAAATCGGGCGAAAGCTATATACGGGAGATATATCCAAATCTGAACCGATTTCAACCAAATTTGGCACCCATAGTTACAATGCTAATTCTACTCCCTCTGCAAAATTTCAACCAAATCGGAGTTAAAAATTGGCCTCTTTGGGCAAATGAGTGTAAATCGGTCGAAAGCTATATATGAGAGCTATATCTAACTCTGAACCGATTTGGCTGGTATTTTGCAAGTTTTTCGAGACCCATAAAATATTCGGATGTACGGAATTTGAGGAAGATCGGTTGATATACACGCCAATTATGACCAGATCGGCGAAAAATATATATGGCAGCTATATCTAAATCTGAACCGATTTTTTCCAAAATCAATAGGGATCGTCTTTGAGCCGAAACAGGACCCTATACCAAATTTTAGGACAATCGGACTAAAACTGCGAGCTGTACTTTGCACACAAAAATACATCAACAGACAGACGGACAGACAGACGGACAGACAGACAGACGGACATCGCTCAATCGACTCAGAATTTAATTCTAAGCTGATCCGTATACTAAAAGGTTGGTCTATGATTACTCCTTCTTGGCGTTACATACAAATGCACAAACTTATTATACCCTGTACCACAGTATTGGTGAAGGGTATAAAAATTGGCCTCTGTGGTCATTTGAGTGTAAATCGGGCGAAAGCTATATATGGGAGCTATATCTAAATCTGAACCGATTTCAACCAAATTTGGCACGCATAGCTACAATGCTAATTCTACTCCCTGTGCAAAATTTCAACCAAATCGGAGCAAAAAATTGGCCTCTGTGGTCATTTGAGAGTAAATCGGGCGAAAGCTATATATGGGAGCTATATCTAAATCTGAACCGATTTGGCTGATATTTTGCAAGTTTTTCGAGACTCATAAAATATTCGGATGTACGGAAGTTGAAGAAGATCGGTTGATATACACGCCAATTATGACCAGATCGGTGAAAAATATATATGGCAGCTATATCTAAATCTGAACCGATTTTTTCCAAAATCAATAGGGATCGTCTTTGAGCCGAAACAGGACCCTATACCAAATTTTAGGACAATCGGACTAAAACTGCGAGCTGTACTTTGCACACAAAAATACATCAACAGACAGACAGACGGACATCGCTAAATCGACTCAGAATTTAATTCTAAGACGATCGGTATACTAAACGATGGGTCTCAGACTTTTCCTTCTTGGCGTTACATACAAATGCACAAACTTATTATACCCTGTACCACAGTAGTGGTGAAGGGTATAAAAATATGGGAAACGTTTAAATCTGAAGCAATTTTAAGGAAACTTCGAAAAAGTTTATTTATGATTTATTGCTCGATATATATGTATTAGAAGGTTAGGAAAATTAGAGTCATTTTTACAACTTTTCGACTAAGCAGTGGCGATTTTACAAGGAAAATGTTGGTATTTTTACCATTTTTGTCGAAATCAGAAAAACATATATATGGGAGCTATATCTAAATCTGAACCGATTTCAACCAAATTTGGCACGCATAGCTACAATGCTAATTCTACTCCCTGTGCAAAATTTCAACTACATCGGAGTTAAAAATTGGCCTCTGTGGTCAATGAGTGTAAATCGGGCGAAAGCTTTATATGGGAGATATATCCAAATCTGAACCGATTTCAAGCAAATTTGGCACGCATAGTTACAACGCTAATTCTACTCCCTGTGAAAAATTTCAACTAAATCGGAGCACAAAATTGGCCTCTGTGGTCATATGAGTGTAAATCGGGCGAAAGCTATATATGGGAGATATATCCAAATCTGAACCGATTTTGCTGATATTTTGCAAGTTTTTCGAGACTCATAAAATATTCGGATGTACGGAATTTGAGGAAGATCGGTTGATATACACGCCAATTATGACCAGATCGGTGAAAAATATATATGGCAGCTATATCTAAATCTGAACCGATTTTTTCCAAAATCAATAGGGATCGTCTTTGAGCCGAAACAGGACCCTATACCAAATTTTAGGACAATCGGACTAAAACTGCGAGCTGTACTTTGCACACAAAAATACATCAACAGACAGACAGACAGACAGACAGACAGACGGACAGACAGACAGACGGACATCGCTAAATCGACTCAGAATTTAATTCTAAGCCGATCCGTATACTAAAAGGTTGGTCTATGATTACTCCTTCTTGGCGTTACATACAAATGCACAAACTTATTATACCCTGTACCACAGTAGTGGTGAAGGGTATAAATATGGGAATCGTTTAAATCTGAAGCAATTTTAAGGAAACTTCGAAAAAGTTTATTTATGATTTATCGCTCGATATATATGTATTAGAAGTTTAGGAAAATTAGAGTCATTTTTACAACTTTTCGACTAAGCAGTGGCGATTTTACAAGGAAAATGTTGGTATTTTTACCATTTTTGTCGAAATCAGAACAACATATATATGGGAGCTATATGTAAATCTGAACCGATTTCAACCAAATTTGGCACGCATAGCTACAATGCTAATTCTACTCCCTGTGCAAAATTTCAACTAAATCGGAGTTAAAAATTGGCCTCTGTGGTCATATGAGTGTAAATCGGGCGAAAGCTATATATGGGAGATATATCTAAATCTGAACCGATTTCAACCAAATTTGGCACGCATAGCTACAATGCTAATTCTACTCCCTGTGAAAAATTTCAACTAAATCGGAGCACAAAATTGGCCTCTGTGGTCATATGAGTGTAAATCGGGCGAAAGCTATATATGGGAGATATATCCAAATCTGAACCGATTTCAACCAAATTTGGCACGCATAGTTTCAAGGCTAATTCTACTCCCTGTGCAAAATTTCAACTAAATCGGAGTTAAAAAGTGGCCTCTGTGGTCATATGAGTGTAAATCGGGCGAAAGCTATATATGGGAGATATATCCAAATCTGAACCGATTTCAACGATATTTGGCACGCATAGTTACAATGCTAATTCTACTCTCTGTGCAAAATTTCAACCAAATCGGAGTTAAAAATTGGCCTCTTTGGGCAAATGAGTGTAAATCGGGCGAAAGCTATATATGAGAGCTATATCTAAATCTGAACCGATTTGGCTGGTATTTTGCAAGTTTTTCGAGACCCATAAAATATTCGGATGTACGGAATTTGAGGAAGATCGGTTGATATACACGCCAATTATGACCAGATCGGCGAAAAATATATATGGCAGCTATATCTAAATCTGAACCGATTTTTTCCAAAATCAATAGGGATCGTCTTTGAGCCGAAACAGGACCCTATACCAAATTTTAGGACAATCGGACTAAAACTGCGAGCTGTACTTTGCACACAAAAATACATCAACAGACAGACAGACAGACGGACAGACAGACGGACAGACAGACTGACAGACAGACGGACATCGCTAAATCGACTCAGAATTTAATTCTAAGCCGATCCGTATACTTAAAGGTTGGTCTATGATTACTCCTTCTTGGCGTTACATACAAATGCACAAACTTATTATACCCTGTACCACAGTAGTGGTGAAGGGTATAAATATATTATAAAATAGTAGTAGAATTAATATTTAAATTATGAACTCATATTATTATAAGACATTCCCTTTCCTGCAGACAAGCTTGTAAAAGGCTTCGCGGGATATTGTAATGTATATAGTTTTTGAATACAGCGCTATATTATGCAACACATGTACTAATATAAATAAAATTAAATAAATTGAAAAAAAAAAAATAAAATTTTATCAAAATTTTCTAAAGAAATAAAATTTTGACAAATTTTTATGGAAAAAACATTTTGACAAAATTTTATATAGAAATAAAATTTGGACAAAATTTTTACAAAATGTTCTATAGAAATAAAATTTTGACAAAAATTTATTTATTTATTTAATTTTCTATAGATATAAAGGGTGATTCTTTTGAGGTTGGATTTTCACGCATTAGTATTTGACAGATCACGTGGGATTTCAGACATGGTGTCAAAGAGAAAGATGCTCAGTATGCTTTGACATTTCATCATGAATAGACTTACTAACGACCAACGCTTGCAAATCATTGAATTTTATTACCAAAATCAGTGTTCGGTTCATTTCATCATTGAATTTTATTACCAAAATCAGTGTTCGGTTCATTTCTGGTTGAATGGCTACGTAAATAAGCAAAATTGCCGCATTTGGAGTGAAGAGCAACCAGAAGCCGTTCAAGAACTGCCCATGCATCCCGAAAAATGCACTGTTTGGTGTGGTTTGTACGCTGGTGGAATCATTGGACCGTATTTTTTCAAAGATGCTGTTGGACGCAACGTTACGGTGAATGGCGATCGCTATCGTTCGATGCTAAAAACTTTTTGTTGCCAAAAATGGAAGAACTGAACTTGGTTGACATGTGGTTTCAACAAGATGGCGCTACATGCCACACAGCTCGCGATTCTATGGCCATTTTGAGGGAAAACTTCGGAGAACAATTCATCTCAAGAAATGGACCGGTAAGTTGGCCACCAAGATCATGCGATTTGACGCCTTTAGACTATTTTTTGTGGGGCTACGTCAAGTCTAAAGTCTACAGAAATAAGCCAGCAACTATTCCAGCTTTGGAAGACAACATTTCCGAAGAAATTCGGGCTATTCCGGCCGAAATGCTCGAAAAAGTTGCCCAAAATTGGACTTTCCGAATGGACCACCTAAGACGCAGCCGCGGTCAACGTTTAAATGAAATTATCTTCAAAAAGTAAATGTCATGGACCAATCTAACGTTTCAAATAAAGAACCGATGAGATTTTGCAAATTTTATGCGTTTTTTTTTAAAAAAAAGTTATCAAGCTCTTAACAAATCACCCTTTACAATTTTGACATAATTTTCTATAGAGATAAAACTCTGATAAGGTTTTTATAGAGGTCAAAATTTGACAAAAATTACTATAGAGATAATATATTGACAAAATTTTCTAAAATTTTTTATAGAAATAAAATTTTAACAAAATTTTCTATAGAGATAAAATTTTGACAACATTTTTTATAGAGATATAATTTTGACAAAATTTTGTATAGAGATATAATTTTGACAAAATTTTCTATAGAGATATAGAAATAAGATTTTGACAAAATTTTCTAAAGAAATAAAATTTGGACAAAATTTTTACAAAATGTTCTATAGAAATAACATTTTGACAAAAATTTATTTATTGATTTATTTATTTAATTTTCTATAGATATACAATTCTGACATAATTTTCTATACAGATAAAATTCTGACAAAACTTTTTATAGAGGTCGAAATTTAACAAAAATTACTATAGGGATAATATTTTGACAAAATTTTCTAAAATTTTCTATAGAAATAAAATTTTAACAAAATTTTCTATAGAGATAAAATTTTGACAAAATTTTTTATAGAGATATAATTTGACAAAATTTTATATAAAGATAAAATTCTATAGAGATAAAATTCTGATAAAATTTTTATAGATGTCAAAATTTCACAAAAATTACTATAGAGATAATAATTTGGCAAAATTTTCTGTAGGGATAGATCAATTTGAGAAGAATTTTTGAATCGATGGTTTTATTTTTGATTTGGTCTCACATATTCGTCTTATTCAAAATCCATTATTTCTATGCTTCTTCACCCACTGTATGCTTATATAAGATGATATATATTAAAATTTAGTTATGCATGTGGTCGTACTAACCAACATATCCGTCCATAAATAGTTTACCCTGTAAAAATATCTAAATATTTGCAAACACACAAAAAAGATTATGATAGATGTTAAACAGGATAACAAATACACTCTTATTCTCTAGTTCTTCTTCTCATAAATCTACACTCCTGGCACACATACAACTACACACAGGCCAACTTAACCAACTGTATTACTTGAAGGCATCTTAGAAGTGTAAAGCAGTCGAAGCGAACAAGTAATGTTGTACACTTTTGGATTTATGTCTGGAAAAATCCCACATTTTATCTCATATACTCGTACTTTAGAGGACTATGAAGGTATACGACGGTTGCCATGTATATTTCGGTATTGGGCAATTCTAGTGTTAACTTACATCTCTTATTTTGAAAAAAAAAATCTATAGAAATTTGGACAAATTTCCTTATAGAAACAAAATTTGGACATATTTTCCTATATAAAAAATTTTAACAACATTTTCCATAGAAATAAAATTTGGACATATTTTCCTATATATAAAATTTAAAACTTATAAAATTTAAAAATAAAATTTGGACATATTTTCCCATATATAAAATTTTGACAAAATTTAATAAATTAAAAAATGTTGACATTTTGTAAAGAAATAAAATTTTGACAAAATTTCCTATAGAAATAAAATTTTGCCAAACATTCTATAGAAATAACATTTTTACAAAATTTTCTATAAAAATAAAATTTTGACAAAATTGTCTATAAAAATAAAATTTTCACAAAATTTTCTATAGAAATAACATTTTGACAAAATTTCCTATAGAAATAAAATTTTCACAAAATTTTCTATAGAAATAGAATTTTAACAAATTTTTCTATAGAAGTAAAATTTTTACAAATTTTCTATAGAAATAAAGTTTTGACAAAATTTTATTTCTATAGAACTAAAATTTTGTCAACATTTCTATAGAAATAAAAGTTTAACAAAATTTTCTACAAAAAAAAAAATTTTGACAAAATTTTCTATAGAAATAAAATATTGACGAAATTTTCTATAGAAATAAAATTTTAACAAAATTTTCTATAGAAATAAAATTTTTAAAAAATTTTCTGGAGAAATAAAATTTTTGACAAAATTTCCTATAGAAATAAAATTTTGACAAAATTTTGTAACGAAATAGAATTTTAACAAAATTTTCTATAAAAATGGAATTTTAACAAAATTTTCTATAGAATTAAAATTTTTACAAAGTTTTCTATAGAACTAAAATTTTCTATAAAACTAAAATTTTATCAACATTTTTTATAGAAATAAAATTTCGAGGAAATTTTCTATAGAAATAAAATTTTGACCAAATTTTTTATAGAAATAAAATTTTGACAACATTTTTCTATAAAAATAAAATTTGGGCAAAATTTTCTAAATTTTAATTTAATAAAATTGTTTTTTTTTAATTTTCCATAGAAATAAAATTCAGACAAAATTTTCTACAGAAAAAAAATTTTACAAAAATTTCTATAGAAATAAAACAACTAACAAATTTGCTATAGAAATAAAATTTTGACAACATTTTTCTATAAAAATAAAATTTGGGCAAAATTTTCTAAATTTTAATTTAGTTTAATTTTTTTTTAAATTTTCTATAGAAATAAAATTTTGCCAAAGTTTCTATAAAAATAGACTTTTCATAAAATTTTCTATTAAAATAAAATTTTGACAAAAAACAAAACAGAAATAGAATTTTAACAAAATTTTCAATAGATATATATAGCAATAAAACTATAGCAATAAAACTTTGACAAAATTTTCTATAGAAATAAAATTTTCACCAAATTTTTTAAAGAAATAAAATTTTGACAAAATTTTCTATAGTAATAAAATATTTACGAAATTTTCTATAGAAATAAAATTGTGACAAAACTTTCTATAGAAATAAAATTTTGACAAAATTTCTTATAGAAATAAATTTTTAACAAAATTTTCTATAAACTGGTAGAAAAATGCTTCGTACTATTAACGAACGGGCTTCGTTGATTAGTTTTCGTTAATATAACGACATTTTTCGTTATAAGAACGAAAGTGATCGTTAATACAATGAAATCAATCGTAAAAAGACAATTTTGTGTCTTCGTTTTTCGTTATATTAATGAAATACGTTTCGTTAATATTACGAATATAAACATTGTATTCTTTCGTAAATTAGAATAAAAAGTTTTGCAAAGATGGAATTATTATAATCATTTGCACATAGAGAGAAACATTTGGAAACTTTTAGCCCCTAAAACACAGTCCTTTTATATACTCCCAAACTGGAATTGAAATTTTCATTTATAAAACGAATGTGATCGTTAATATAATAAATAAAAATAAATTTAAAATTGATATCTTTCGTTATATTAATGAAATATGTTCGTTAATAGTACGAATGGGACTTTGAGTATTTCTGTCTCTCTATACTCTCTCTAATACGTCTGTGGCGTCTTCGTAATGTGTACATTCACATGTATACATGACAATAAGCACATTTTTCCGTGTGCATCGTGAAACGATAAAAAGTTAAACTGAACAAGTATATACGGCCGTAAGTTCGGCCAGGCCGAATTTTATGTACCCTCCACCATGGATTGCGTAGAAACTTTTACGAAAGACTGTCACCCACAATCGAATTAATTGGGTTGTGGTATCTTAAAACATTTTAACATCGTTTTCTAACTTGTGAGTTAGTCCATACGTGGTATATATTAGACAAAAAAGGTATGTATAGGTAAGACTACAAATAATTAAGAATCGATATGGACTTTTGCACGGTACGTAGAGAGCCAGAATTGAAATATGGGGTTATAAACAAATTTGAACTTGATATGGACCAATTTGTGTGTGATTGGGGATCGATTTATCTGAGGGCTATATATAACTATAGACCAATATGGACCTAGTTAGGCATGGTTGTTAACGGCCATATACTAGCACAATGTACCAAATTTCAACTGACTCGGATGAAATTTGCTCCTCCAAGTGGCTCCAAAACCAAATCTCGGGATCGGTTTATATGGGGGCTATATATGATTATGGACTGATATGGACCACTTTTGGCATGGTTGTTAAATATCATGTACTAACATCACGTACCAAATTTCAACCGAATTGGATGAATTTTGCTCTTCCAAGGGGCTCCGGAGGACAAATCTGGGGATCGGTTTATATGGGGGCTATATATAATTATGGGCCGATTTCGACCAATTTTTGCATGAGTGTTTGAGGCCATATATTAACAGCACATACCAAATTTCTTGATTTGGAAAATTTTCTATAAAAATAAAATTTTGACAAAGTTTTCTATAGAAATAAAATTTTGACAAAATCTTCTATAGAAATAAAATTTTGACAAAATTTTCTATAGAAATAAAATATTGCCGAAATTTTCTATAGAAATAAAATTTTACCCAAATTTTTATACCCTCCATCATAGGATGGGGGTATATTAACTTTGTCATTCCGTTTGTAACACATCGAAATATTGCTCTAAGATCCCATAAAGTATATATATTGTGGGTCGTGGTGAAATTTTGAGTCGATCTAAGCATGTCCGTCCGTCTGTTGAAATCACGCGAACTTCCGAACGAAACAAGCTTTAGACTTGAAACTTGGCACAAGTAGTTGTTATCGATGTAGGTCGGATGGTATTGAAAATGGGCCATATCGGTCCACTTTTACGTATAGCCCCCATATAAAGGGGGTCGGTCCATAATTATATATAGCCCCCATATAAACCGATCCCCAGATTTGGCTTGCGGAGCTTCAAAGAGAAGAAAATTTCATTCGATCCGGCTGAAATTTGGTACATGATGTTGGTATATGGTATCTAACAACCATGCAAAAATTGGTCCATATCGGTCCATAATTATATATAGACCCCATATAAACCGATCTTCAGATTTGGCTTGCGAAGCCTCTTAGAGAAGCATATTTCATCCGATGCGGCTGAAATTTGGTACATGGTGTTGGTATATGGTCTCTAACAATCATGCAAAAATCGGTCCACGTCGGTCCATAATTATATATAGCCCCTATATAAACCGATCCCCAGATTTGGCTTACGGAGCCTCAAAGAGAAGAAAATTTCATCCGATCCGGCTGAAATTTGGTACGATATTTGTATATGGTCTCTAACAACCATGCAAAAATTGGTCCACATCAGTTCATAATTATATATAGCCCCCATATAAACCGAACCCCAGATTTGGCTTGCGAAGTCTCCAAGAGAAGCAAATTTCATCCAATCCGGTTGTAATTTGGAACATGGTGTTAGTATATGATCTTTAACAACCGTGCCAGAATTGGTCCATATCGGTCCATAATTATATATAGCCCCCATATAAAACATTCTCCAGATTTGACCTCTGGAGCCTCTTGGAGGAGCAAAATTCTGCTGATCCGGTTCAAATTGGGCACGTGGTGTTAGTATATGGTCGCCATACCAATGGTCCAATCACACAAAAATTGGCCCATATCGGTTCATAATCATGGTTGCCACTAGAGCCAAAAATAATCTACCAAAATTTTATTTCTATAGAAAATTTTGTCAAACTTTTATTTCTATAGAAAATTTTGTCAAAATTTTATTTCTAGAGAAAATTTTGTTAAAATTTTATTCGGTTCATAATAAAATTTTCATCATTGTCAAAATTTTATTTCTATATAACATTTTGTTCAAATTTTATTCGGTTCATAATCATGGTTGCCACTCGAGCCAAAAATAATCTACCAAGATTTTATTTCTATAGAAAATTTTGTCAAAAGTTTATTTGAAAAAATAAAAAAGTTTGTTAAAATTTTATTTCTGTAGAAAATTTTGTCAAAATTTTATGTCTACTTTGTCAAACTGAATTATATACGTATTGGATCGATCCTTTTTGATTTAATATATACCACGTATGGACTTACATAAAATTTAGAAGATGGTGTTAGGAGGTTTTAAGATACCTTGCCATCGGCAAGCGTTACCGCAACTTAAGTAATTCGATTGTGGATGGCAGTGTTTAGATGAAGTTTCTACGCAATCCATGATGGAGGGTACATAAGCTTCGGCCTGGCCGAACTTACGGCCGTATATACTTGTTCTTTCTGTTCTCTAATTGCGAAATATAAAGAGCAACCTTCGTATGGGCGTGTGTGTTTGCTAAGGATATGTGGATGCACATACATGAAAATATCAAATACCTAACCAACTATGCATGCACGTGTTGGTAATATGTAGGATACATTGGTATAGCATAGCGTATGCTTATATCCTGTCCCAGAGTTTAAGGTAAATGAACAGAACAAGTATGGAGCTATTGCGTCTCTCTATATATCTCGAATGCGAAATGGTTGAACCCACATTATAAAAGAAGTCATAAATATTAGAAAATGTTTTGTAGGTAGAAAAACAACATGAATTTTATGATAAAAACAAACAGACTTTAAAAGAGAGATATACCATAGTAATATTCCCCTTACAAAGTGTATGTGTACACGTGTGTGTTTGTTTAACGGTGTATAAGAGAGAGCGTGTGTTAGGGTTATTTGCATACATTTATAATAATGTTTTCTAAAATGTGCATAAGTCATACATAAGTATCATACTCTTTCTCTTCCTCTCCCTGTCACTCACTCTCTCTCACACCCTCATGAACATCCATAACAACACGTGGTTACTGTATACATGCTTGTAGCTCTATTACTTTTACTATGATTGAAAATGAAAGAATTTAGAGGTTTTTCCGTAAAGAAAATTGTATCTGAAAATATATGATAAGGGCATTTTGCGAAAGGACTATTGCATGATGTGGTCCATGACTTTATATGAATAGATAATAATTGTTCGGGTAGACGTATATTAGACATGGTAGACTTTAGTATCAACGATTCCGGAAATAAAAATTAAAAATTGGCATGAAACCTGGATAAAATGTATAAACGAATCTGCTCGATTTTCGGATTTCTCTACTGATTTGTGTGTGAGTATGTTTGTATGAGTGCATACACGCATTTGATTTTCTTGGGCTTTTGTTACCACGTCTATTAGCTAATATCATATGGCGAAAATATATATGAGCTCCCATTGAAAATAAAGAAATTGAATAATCGTTAGGGACCTCCCATCCCCTCTCCCCCCCTGCACCCAAGGGCTAAATGTTCATTTACTTTTTATTCGCCCATAAAAGAACTCTGGTCATTATAGCTAAATGTGTCGAAGTCGGTTTAGTTGATGTTCTACTTTTGCAATTACATTGTGCTCCATTAATGGGTGTGTAACGCTTTAGGGTTTTCACTCCCATCCATTTGTTGTTGAAGTATGTACACTTAGTTTTTCGGATGGGCCAGTTTGAGGCGGGGGGTTTCCTTCTCTATATATTTTGACAAAGAAAATATATAAGAGGATATTTTTAATGCATTAGAACGGAAGTAGCTAAGACGCTCCAACAAAAGCAATTTGTTCGTTTTCTTGTGTTTTTTTTTTCTTCTTCTCTTTTTCACTAACATGAATAAGATGAAGCTTGATGGCTTAACCCGGTTTCTCATTCTTTTGCCAAATGAAATAACTCTTTCACACAAATGTCGACAAAATAATGTAAAGGGAGTTTCGTTCTTGATATGGTAAAATTACCAAAGTTCTACTCGGATTTATTTGGAAAACAGCGATTAGGAAAAAGGAAAAGACGGCTAGAGCAGAATATATGATATCCTAAATGAAATCTATAAGCAAATTTTCGAGTATATTAAGGTAGGATACATTTCAACCGTAACGGATGAAATTTACTCCTCCAAATTGGTAGAATTCTTGATGCATTGACAGATTTTGAAAAGTATTCTAATTCAACTAGGAGTTATTTCTATTTGTCTATGGAATTTTCCCATAGACAAGATTTTCTATAGATATAAAATTTTAACAAAAATTTTCTATAGAAATAAACTACTGACAAAATTTTTAATGGAAATAAGATTTTGACAAAATTTCCTATAGAAATAAAATTTTGACAAAATTTCCTATAGAAATAAAATTTTGACAAAATTTCCTATAGAAATAAAATTTTGAAAAATTTTAAATTTTGGCAAAATTTTCCATAGAAATAATTTTTTGCAAACTTTTTTATAGAAATAAATTTTTGGATAACTCCCATAGTTGCACTCCGATTTGGGTGAAATTTTGCTCAGAGAAAAGAACCAGCATTCTAGCTATACCTAAAAGTAGCCCGATATGGTTGCCACTAATGTCAAAAATAATCTACCAAAATTTGAAAAAAAACTATACTGAAAAAAATATTTACGTGATATTTAAGATTACGCAACCTCAATTTTAAGATGCGCAATTTACACACTATTAAGGACAAATTTCTTTAAAATAATGAAATTTTAATTAAAAGAAAGATTAGAATCTTTGCTTCAATTTTTTTATACCCTCCACCATAGGATGGGCGGTATATTAACTTTGTCATTCCGTTTGTAACACATCGAAATATTGCTCTAAGACCCCATAAAGTATATATATATCCTGTGTCGTGGTGAAATTCTGAGTCGATCTGAGCATGTCCGTCCGTCCGTCCGTCTGTTGAAATCACGCTAACTTCCGAACGAAACAAGCTATCGACTTGAAACTTGGCACAAGTAGTTGTTATTGATGTGGGTCGGATGAAATAAAATTTTGACAAAATTTCGTAAAGACATAAAATGTTGACAAAATTTTCTATACACCGAAAAAAAAAAGTAAACTGTTTTATAGGAAGAAGGAACTGCCTCGCACAAAAATTGAACTAAATTTTACTCCCCAGTTTGAGATTTCCACAAAGCGTTGTTAAAACCAGGAAAATTTAATGCCCTTTTGTACATTTTAACTGCAGTTAACGAAATTACATCCTCTCATACAAGAAAAAATTAACTAAAAGTAAAGAAGAAAATCATTGGCGCCAAATCATGACCATTTTAACCATACGGTAGTTCATTCGTACTATTTTTGGGAATCGTACGAAAATCTTGTTTTGCTTTAGTAAAGTAAAATTTCATTGAGTTGTGGAAAATTTCAGAAAAAATAATAAAATTTTACTTCTAGCAAATAATTTTTTTTCCAATAAAAATAAGTTAAATTTAGTAATAGCTTAACTAAGGAAATTTTTTTTTCTGTGTAGAAATATAAAATTTTGACAACATTTGCTATGGCAATAAAATTTTTGGTAGATTATTTTTGGCTCGAGTGGCAATCGTGATATAATATAGATCGATATGTACCAATTGTGGTATGGTTGTTAGAGATCATATACTAACACCACGTACTAAGTTTAAACCGGATCGGACGAATTTTGCTCCTGCAAGAGGCTCCGGAGATCAAATATGGGGACGGACGGGCATGCTTAAATCGACTCAGAATTTCACTACGACCCAGAATATATATACTTTACAAACAAACGGTATGACAAAGTTAATATAATATAAAAATGCAATTATTTAGGCAGAAATAATTTTTTTTGGAGCACAATCTTCTTTGGGAAAAAATTATTCTAAACATAAACATATAATATATTCACATAAAACAAACATAGTAATGTTTCGGCAATATCCAATAATATACGTATGTGCTTCCTGCAAAATATGTTTGGAACATATGTTAGCTAAACATTTTTTTTGAGGATGTACACGAAAATTAAAATTTTAAAAATTTTGAATTTGTAGAAAATTTTGTCAACATTTTATTTCTAAAGAAAATATTGTCAAAATTTTATTTATATAGAAAATTTTGTCATAATTTTATTTTTATAGGACATTTTGTAAAAAAATGTATACTTATATAAAATATTGTCAAAAATTAATTTCTATAGAAATTTTTGTCAGCATTTTATTTCTATACAAAATTTTGTCAACATTTTATTTCTATAAAAAATTGGTCAATTATTTTTTATAGAAAATTTTGTCAAAATTCTTTTTCTATAGAAAATTTTGTCTTAATTTTATTTCTAGAAAATTTTGTTTAAATTTTATTTCTGTTGGAAATTTTGCTAAAGTTTAATTCCTATAGAGGATTTTGTCAACAATTTTTTTTTATAGAAAATTTTGTCAAAATTCTTTTTTTATAGAAGATTTTGTCAAAATTTTATTTCTATAGAAAATTTTGTCAAAATTGTATTTCCATAGAATATTTTGAAAATTGTACTTCTATAGGGGATTGTGTAACAATTTTATTTTTATAGAAGTGGTTGTCAAAATTTTATTTCTATAGGAAATTTTGTCAAAATTGTATTTCTATTGGAAATTTTGCTAAAATTTAATTCCTATAGAGGATTTTGTCAACAATTTTTATACCCTCCACCAAAGGATGGGGGTATATTAACTTTGTCATTCCGTTTGTAACACATCGAAATATTGCTCTAAGACCCCATAAAGTATATATATTATGGGTCGTGGTGAAATTCTGAGTCGATCTGAGCATGTCCGTCCGTCCGTCTGTTGAAATCACGCTAACTTCCGAACGAAACAAGCTATCGACTTGAAACTTGGCACAAGTAGTTGTTATTGATTTAGGTCGGATGGTGTTGCAAATGGGCCATCTCAGTCCACTTTTACGTATAGCCCCCATATAAACGGACCCTCAAATTTGGATTGCGATTGCTCTAAAAGAAGCAAATTTCATCCGATCCGGCTGAAATTTGGTACATGGTGTTGGTATGTGGTCTCTAACAACCATGCAAAAATTGGTCCATATCGGTCCACTTTTACGTATAGCCCCCATATAAACGGACCCCCAAATTTGGCTTGCGATTGCTCTAAAAGAAGCAAATTTCATTCTATCAGGCTGAAATTGGGTACATGGTGTAAGTATATGATCTCTAACAACCATGCAAAAATTGGTCCATATCGGTCCACTTTTACGTATAGCCCCCATATAAACGGATCCCCAAATGGTGTTAGTATATAGTCTCTTATAACCATGCAAAAATTGGTCCACATCGGTCCATAATTATATATAGCCCCCATATAAACCGATCCCCAGATTTGACCTCCGGAGCCTCTTAGAGGAGCAAAATTCATCCGATCCGGTTGAAATTCGGTACGTGGTGTTAGTATATGGTCTCTAATAACCATGCAAAAATTGGTCCTCATCAGTCCATAATTATATATAGCCCCCATATAAACCGATCCCCAGATTTGACCTCCGAAACCTCTTAGAGGAGCAAAATTCATCCGATCCGGTTGAAATTTGCAACGTGGTGTTAGTATAAGGCCGCTAATAACCATGTGAAAATTGGTCCATATCGGTCTATAGTTATATGTAGCCGATCCCTAATCACACAAAAATTGGTCCATATCGGTTCATAATCATGGTTGCCACTCGAGCCAAAAATAATCTACCAAAATTTTATTTTTATAGAAAATATTGTCAAAATCTTATTTCTATAAGAAATTTTGTCAAAATTTTATTTCTATTGGAAATTTTGCTAAAATTTAATTCCTATAGAGGATTTTGTCAACAATTTTTTTTTATAGAAAATTTTGTTGAAATTCTTTTTTTTATAGAAGATTTTGTCAAAATTTTATTTCTATCGAAAATTTTGTCAAAATTTTATTTCCATAGAATATTTTGAAAATTTTACTTCTATAGGGGATTGTGTAACAATTTTATTTCTATAGAAGTGGTTGTCAAAATTGTATTTCTATAGGAAATTTTGTCAAAATTTTATTTCTATTGAAAATTTTGTCAAAATTTTATTTCTATTGGAAATTTTGCTAAATTGTGTTCCTATAGATGATTTTGTCAACAATTTTGGTTCTGTAGAAAATGTTGTTAAATTTTATTTCTATAGCAAAATTTTGTCTCAATGTTATTTCTAGTGAAAATTTTGTCAAAATTTTATGTCCATAGGAAAGTTTGTCAAAAATTTCATTTTGATAGAAAATTTTGTCAAAATTTAATTCCTATAGAGAAATTTGTCAAAATTTTATTTCCATAAAATATTTTGTCAAAATTTTATTTCTATAGAAAATTTTGTCAAAATTTTGTTAAAATTTTATTTCTATTGGAAATTTTGGCAAAATTTTATTTCTATAGAGAGGAATATTTTGCAACATCTACAAAAGATATGACAAAGTTAATATACCCATCCTATGGTAGAGGGTATACAAATCATATAAATCTAAATGTATAGCCGAATTATTTAAGATCATGGATACGTACTCTTATATTATCTCGAAGTAAACTATTCGATTATATATGTAATGCATCATTTAATCTCAAGATAACTGTAACCTGCAAAGTTTCCACAAAAACCCTGTGGCAAAAAGTGTCAAAAGTTTATAGAATTATTATACCTTTTGTGGTTGGCAAGTTGATTGGCATCGACTTTTTTGATACCCATCCAATGAAGTCGTTTTGCAAACCCTACTCCCTCATCACTCATTTTTGGTTTCTTTCGACAAAGAAAATCAGTGTGGTTTTCAGCCATTCTAATGTCCTTTTTTTTGTTGCTCTCGAAACATTAGTTTTATAAAAGTTTAAGGTTTTGCATCTTGTTTTTCACTTCTACCCTTCGTTTCTTCAATAAATAGTAATCGGCGAGGGAAGTGAGGCAGGGATTGTCCTGTATTCATGATTCCTTTTTGGTTATGTGGAAGGACTTATTATTTTAACCTCAAAGGTATGGTCAAACCCTCACATTATATTTATGCTCTTATAAATTTCGAAATAGTTTTTCTTTTGTTAGAAACTATTTTCACTTAAGGGAATTTCGCACAGGAAGGATATTCGAGACACATAGCAGCAATGATGATGATGACTGTGATTATGAGGATGATACTAAAAGTCTAAAGGAAAAATCCATGTTGAATTTAGGAAATTAATGAATTAACGATCTAGTCATCTACATCCGCCCGTCCATCTGTTCAAATCACTTTAACTTCCCAACGAAACATTAATTGATTTCATATCGGCACAAGCATACGGAACTTCTTGCGGAGCGTTATAGAGAGACGGACTATATATCCGTGGTAGAATTCTACCACAAATGGTCGAATTTTAAGAAGTAAAATGTTGACACAATTTTCAGTAGAAATACAATTTTATATATCTATATCTATTTTGACCAAGTTTTCTATAGATATACAATTTTGACAAAGTTTTCAATAGAAATCAAATGTTGACAAAATTTTTTATAGAAGAAAAATTAAAAAACACAAATTCCTTTAGACAAAATTTTTAACATAAGTTTCTATAGAAATAAAATTGTGACAAAAATTTCTATAGAAATACAATTTTGACAAAATTTTCTATAGACATACATATTTGATAAATGTTTTTTTTTTTTTTTTTTAATTGAAAAAAAAACTAAAATTTTCTTTAGAAATAAAATTTTGACAAAATTTTCTATAGAAATAAAATTTTGACAAAATTTTCTACAGCAATAAAATGTTGACAAAATTTTAAAGAAAACCATTTTTACTAAATTTTTTATAAAAATAAAATTTTGAAAAAAAATTCTGTAGAAATAAAATGTTGACACAATTTTCTGTAAAAATAAAATTTTGAAAAAATTTTCTGTAGAAATAAAATAAAAGTTTGACAAAGTTTTCTATAGAAATACGATTTTTGACAAAATTTTCAATAGAAATACAATTGTGAGAAAATTTTTTTATAGTAATAAAATTTTTGAAAACGTTTTCTGTAGAAATCAAATTTTGACATAAGTTTTTACAGAAATAACATTTTAACACAAATTTCTATAGAAATAAAATGTTAACAAAATTGTCTATAGAAATACAATTTTGACAAAAATTTCTATAGAAATAAAATTTTGACTTAAGTTTCTATAGAAATAAAATTTTGACAAAATTTTCTATAGACATACATATTTGATAAAATTTTCTTTAGAAATAAAATTTTGACAAAATTTTCTATAGAAATAAAATTTTGACAAAATTTTCTACAGCAATAAAATGTTGACAAAATTTTAAAGAAAACCATTTTTACTAAATTTTTTATAAAAATAAAATTTTGAAAAAATTTTTCTGTAGAAATAAAATGTTGACACAATTTTCTGTAAAAATAAAATTTTGAAAAAATTTTCTGTAGAAATAAAAAAAAATTGACAAACTTTTCTATAGAAATACGATTTTTGACAAAATTTTCAATAGAAATACAATTGTGAGAAAATTTTTTATAGTAATAAAATTTTTGAAAACGTTTTCTGTAGAAATCAAATTTTGACATAAGTTTTTACAGAAATAAAATTTTAACACAAATTTCTGTAGAAACAAAATGTTAACAAAATTGTCTATAGAAATACAATTTTGACAAAAATTTCTATAGAAATAAAATTTTGACATAAGTTTCTATAGAAATAAAATTTTGACAAAAATTTCTATAGACATAAAATTTTGATAAAATTTTCTTTAGAAAAAAATTTTGACAAAATTTTAAAGAAAAAAATTTTTACTAAATTTTTTATAAAAATAAAATTTTGAAAAAAAATTTCTGTAGAAATAAAATGTTGACACAATTTTCTGTAAAAATAAAATTTTGAAAATATTACTGTAGAAATAAAATAAAAGTTTGACAAACGTTTCTATAGAAATACGATTTTTGACAAAATTTTCAATAGAAATACAATTGTAAGAAAAATTTTTATAGTAATAAAATTTTTGAAAACGTTTTCTGTAGAAATCAAATTTTGACAGCATTTATTATAGAAATAACATTTTGATGAAATAAATTTTGGCACAATTTTCTGTAGAAATAAAATGTTGACAAAAATTCCAATAGAAATAAAATGTTGACAAAATTTTCTAAAGATATAACATTTTAATAAAATTTGCTACAAGAAAAAAAAATTAATAAAATTTTCTACAAAAAAATAAAATTTTGAGTAAATTATCTATAGAAATAAAATTTTCAATAGAAGCAAAATTTTGACAAAATTTACAATCGAAATAAAATGTTGACAACATTTTCTATAAATAATAAATAAAATGTTGACAAAATTTTCTGTAGCAATAAAATTTTGACAAAATTTTCTACAGCAACAAAATTTTCACAAAATTACAATAGCAACACAATTTTAACAAAATTTATTTTAGCAATAAAATTTTGACAAAATAAAATTTGGCAAAATTTCGTATAAATATAAAATTTTGGTAAATTTTTCTATATTTTCTATAAATTTATTTTTGAAACCAAATATTGACAAAATTTCCTTTTGAAATAAAATTTTGGCAAAAATTTCCAAAGAAATAAAATTTTGGCATAATTTTTTATAGAAATAAAATATTGAAAAAATTTTCTACCGCAATAAAATTTTGATAAAATTTTCTTTAGAAGTAAAATTTTGACAAAATTTTCTATAGAAATAAAATTTTGACAAAATTTTCTACAGCAATAAAATTTTGACAAAATTTTCTATAGCAATAAAAAAATATTGACAAAATTTTCCATATAAATAGAATTGTGATAAAATTTTCTATAGAAATAAAATGTTGAAATAAATTTCTATAGAAATAAAGTTTTGAAAAAATTTTCTATAGCAATAAAATTTTGACAAAATTTTCTATAGAAATAGAATTTTAACAAAATTTTCTATAGAAATAAAATGTTGACAAAATTTTCTACAGCAATAAAATTTTGACAGATTTCCTGCATAAATAAAATTTTGACAAAATTTTCTATAGCAATAGGATTGTAACAAATTTTTCTATAGCAATAAAATGTTGACAAAATTTTCTATAGCAATAAAATTTTGACAAAATTTTCTATAGCAATAAAGTTGTGACAAATTTTTCTATAGCAATAAAATTTTGTAAAAATTTTCTACAAAAATATAATTTTGACAAAATTTTCTATAGAAATACAATTTTGCCACAATTTTTCTACAAAAATAAAATTTTGACAAAATTTTCTATAGCAATAAAATGTTGACTAAATTTTCTATAGAAATAGAATTTTAACAAAATTTTCTATAAAAATAAAATGGTGATAAAATTTTCTACAGCAATAAAATATTGACAAAATTTCCTGCAGAAATACAATTTTGACAAAATTTTCTATAGCAATAAGATTGTGACAAATTTTTCTATAGCAATAAAATTTTGACAAAATTCTCTATAGCAATAAAATTGTGACAAATTTTTCTATAGCAA
Source organism: Haematobia irritans (assembly GCF_050003625.1). Lineage (NCBI taxonomy): Eukaryota > Metazoa > Arthropoda > Insecta > Diptera > Muscidae > Haematobia > Haematobia irritans. The sequence goes on from NC_134400.1 coordinate 28,942,750, forward strand.
TAAAATTGTGACAAAATTTTCTATAGAAATAAAATTTTGACAAAATTTTCTATATCAATAAAAGTTTGACAAAAATTAAGTGACATTAGAACTGGGCATAACACACCTGGAAAATATATGGTAAGACCAGACCTTTATGACGATTATTCGTCATCTTAATACCTTTCATGTACGATATAATCGGACATTTCTAACTCGAGATATAATTTGTTTAGTGCAAAAATAGCGAAAAACTAAAAATAACGGAATATCTCAAAAATGTTTCCATATTTTTTTTTTAAATTTTTTCGAATTCTGCAGATCAAAATACATAAGAAAAGTTGCCTTTCATCAAGTGTACATGAATTTTTTTTTTGTAAACTAGTGAAATCACAATGGACCTGCAGTGCCCTAAATGAACATCGATTCGATCCAAGAATTGTTGTAACCTAAGCTTAGTATAAGTAGCTTTTTTTTATATGGACCCCATGTGCAAATTTCGAAACCTCTTGCAAGAGCAAATTTTATACGGTCCATTTGAAATTTGGTACGTAATGTTTGTATATGCCCTAGGTTAGGTTAGGTTAGGTTAAAGTGGCAGCCCGAATAAGATTCAGGCTCACTTAGACTATTCAGTCCATTGTGATACCACATTAACTAAAAGTACCTATTACATATGGGCACTTCTAGTTTTAACCGCTGAACCTTCTTGATTATTTTTCTTTGTTGAACCAACCAGATTGTTCCAAAAACATTAGCAGACTGCTTAAGTTAACGTTTTCCAGATCCGCCAGTAATCTGAAGCTATATGCTCCTAAAAGTTGCTTGCGCTTTACACAAAATGCAGGACACTCACACAAGAGGTGTTTAATTGATTCTTTTTCCTCCGCATCATGACAGCTCATACAATAGTCATTATACTTCGCACCAATAGTTTTTGCAAAATCGCCTATCAGGCAGCGACCCGTTATAGCAGATATCAGGAGTGATATCTGACGTCTCGAGAACATTAGCATATCTAGTGTGCGGTTTAAGTTGAAATGGGGCCATATTTGCTTGGTGTCGTTACAACCCTTGCAATTCTCCCATCGAACATTTGCCATCCTAACTGCCTTCTCACGCAGCATGAGCTTGCAGGTAGCTAGGGGCATACCAACAAATTCCAGTTCCCCTGGAATATGTAAGGTAGTCCCTAGCCTTGCCAACTCATCCGCTTCGCAGTTCCCCGGTATGTTCCTATGGCCAGGCACCCATATTAGGTGAATATTGTACTGCTCAGCCATCTCATTGAGAGATTTGCGGCAGTCGATGGCCGTTTTCGAGTTGAGGAACACAGAGTCCAAGGATTTTATTGCAGGTTGACTGTCTGAGTATATATTAATGCCAATATTTGTTGGAACATTACTTCTCAGCCAATTCGCCACCTCTCTTATTGCTAATATTTCAGCCTGAAAAACACTACAGTGATTAGGTAATCTTTTCGCTATTCGAATATCCAGATCTTTAGAATATACTCCGAACCCCACTTGTCCATTCAATTTGGAGCCATCAGTATAGAAATCTATATATCTTTTATTCCCCGGGGTCTGTGTACACCACGCCTCACTGTTGGGAATTAGAGTTTCAAACTTTTTGTCGAAAAGTGGTTTTGCCAGGGTATAATCCACTACGTTAGGCACATCTGGCATTATTTTGAGGACCGAACTATGACCGTACATTTTTTCCGACCACAGCGATAGCTCGCGCAACCGCACAGCCGTTGTTGCAGCTGACTGTTTGGCCAAAATGTCTAAAGGCAATAGATGTAGCATGACATTAAGGGAGTCTGTTCCTGTCTTACTAAATGCGCCTGAGGTACATAAGCTCGCCATACGCTGAACTTTATCTAAACAAGTCGGTTTCTGAAGTGCCGGCCACCAGACTACAACACCATATAGCATTATAGGTCTAACTACTGCAGTGTATAGCCAATGCACAATTTTTGGTTTTAGTCCCCACTTTTTCCCTATTGCCTTTTTGCACGAGTACAAAGCTACCGTGGCTTTTCTCGCCCTCTCTTCAATATTAAGCCTAAAATTCAGCTTCCTGTCCAAAATAACGCCAAGGTATTTTGCACACTCACCAAAGGGAATTTCAGTACCCCCTAAGGAAATGGGCCTAACCGTGGGAGTTTTACGATCTTTGCAGTACATGACTAGTTCTGTCTTTGCTGGATTTACACCAAGACCATTATCTTTCGCCCATTTCTCAGTCATCCGGAGAGCTCTCTGTATAATATCTCTGATTGTGGATGGGAATTTTCCCCTGACTGCTAGCGCCACATCATCTGCGTATGCCACCACTTTTATCCTTTCTTTTTCTAGGGAAACCAGAGGTTGTTTATAGCAACATTCCAAAGAAGAGGTGATAGAACTCCTCCTTGGGGAGTGCCTCTGTTCACATACCTTTGTATGTTTGCTTGCCCTAGTGTGGCTGAAATACGTCTCTTTATTAGAAGTTCGTCTAACAGCCTAAGTATACCTGGATCAACATTCAGAGTTGTTAGTCCATTTAATATCGAGCTCGGATGGACATTATTGAACGCCCCTTCGATGTCTAGAAACGCCACGATTGTGTATTCTTTGACAGATAGTGACCTTTCAATAAAGCTGACTAGTTCATGCAATGCGGTCTCAGTAGACCTGCCCTTCGAGTATGCATGCTGTCGTTTCGAGAGCAAACTTGAATCCACACTAGTTCTAAGATACATGTCTATCATCCTCTCCAGGGTCTTAAGTAGGAATGAGGATAAGCTGATTGGTCGGAAATCCTTCGCACTCGAGTGAGAGGCTTTTCCTGCTTTAGGTATGAAGACGACTTTTGTTTCCCTCCACTTTTCTGGAATATATGCTAAGTTTACACATCGTTTATATATCACCGTCAACCAGGGGATAACTCTTTCAGCCACTGCCTGTAACTCCGCCGGAGTAATTCCATCAGGTCCGGGGGATTTGAATGGTCCAAAGCTATTTAAAGCCCATTTTATTCTAGATTCCGACACAATTTCCTCGATAGGAAATGATCGCTGAGCCTCTGTTACACCGCCGGAACATGGTTCAACCGTCTGATTTCCAGGGAAGTGTGTGTCCAAAAGTACCTCCAACGTCTCCTCACTGGACGTTGTCCAATTTCCCTCCGATGTTTTAATGAAACCTGGAGCGGTGTTCGTGGATGCTAGTACCTTCCGTAGTCTGGAAGCCTCTGACGTATTCTCAATACTGCTACAGTAATCATCCCAAGAGTTTTGTTGAGACCTTCTCAGTTCTCGTTTATATTCTCTCAGATTCATCTTGTAAGTGTCCCAATCCTCCGGAGCTCTTGTGGACTTTGCTTTGTTAAAGAGCTTCCTGCAGGATTTCCTCATATTATTTAACTCCGTAGTCCACCATGGCGGCCGCTTTTTTCCCCTTGGCTTTCCTCTAGGGCAAGCAGCTTTCAGTGAAATGTTGAAGGCCTTAGTAATCCGCTCCACTGCGTGTTCGATATCTTGCACAGTGCTCATATTTGTCTCCGGCATTTCCGGTATCATCGAATTGAACGATTCCCTATACCTATTCCAATCAGCTTTCCTAACATTTGGCCGAAATATGGTCTTTGAAGTACGAACAGCCAATCTGAAACTGATGTAGCGATGATCTGAGAAGCTATGTTCCCTCAAAACTTGCCACTCAGATATCTTATCATTCAGTTCCGGAGAGGTCAACGTTACGTCCAAAACCTCTTGTCTGTTCCTGGTGACGAAGGTTGGTGCATCTCCCTTATTGCAAACTACCAGGTTAGTACGCAAAATAAACTCTATTAGCGACTCTCCCCTTGCATTAGTATCACTACTTCCCCAAATACTATGATGTGCATTTGCATCGCATCCCATAATGAGTTTTGTCTTTGTTTTTAGTGACTCCTCAACTAAGGTCTTAACGGCACAGGGTGGCATATCCCTATCATGTCCCATGTAGACCGAAGATACCCAATATTTGCATGTGGATATCTCTAGACTGGCTACGACAGTGTCTGCATTGCTCAATGAAGGAAGCAGAAACAAGTTTAGTTCGTTTTTAGCAATTATACATGCCCGATTTATATCGTTACCGGTATTATGCAAAAGTTTGAAACCCGGAGTGCTTAATTCACAGATCTTGTTCTTATATATGTATGGTTCTTGAATAAGAACTATATCTATGTCTCCTTTCATCAGGAGAACTTTTAAGGCAGCACAAGCGGCCTTACAATGGTGAAGATTTATCTGGAGGAACCGTAGAACCATCCAAATTTTCAACCACCGTCACATCAGCCGCTTCAATTGAGTCATCAAGGGCTTCCTCTTCACAGATCTCGGTGACTCTCGCAACAATCCGCGGTTCAGCTTTGGTGAGGCTTGAGCCTGTAGAAACTTCCCGCATATGATTTTCGCCATAGTCTGCAGGTTTTATGTCTCCTTCGGCTTCGCTAGGAGATTTTTTCACTGCTGACTCTACCGGAGGCTTGTCCGTTTCGGTATCCTTTGACTGATCGCTTTTGTATACCTTCATATGGATATCATGAAAGCCATAACTTACGCGTCCTTGGGTCTGGGCTAGATGTGGCAGCGACTCTATGTTTAATATAAACACCGCATGTCGTCTTGGTCCATCCACCTCATCCAAACGACCAACCTTCCAATCGGCGGTTGGAAGATCTGGGTTACATTCTTTTAGTCTCTCTAGTATTGACTCAGGATCAGGAGGGTTTGCCGGTATCCATGCATGTGCTCTAGGTTTAGCCGGTATGTCTTTTTTATCGACTAACTCCAAAGCGGCTCCTTCCCAAACTTCACCAATTAGCATCAATGCAGCTTTAAAGCAATCCATAGACCTCTGGTCTGCAAAAGCTATTAACTTATATCGTCCTTGATACCATCCAGCATCTTGCCGTCGAGGACTTGGTCCGGGAAACTTTTTTTCGCACCTCTGAGTAGACACCAGACATCGCGTTCTCAATTTCCCCCCATTTTTGCCTTGGAATCATACCGTCCAATGCTCCTTTATTAATAATAGCCATCACAAGGCTGTCTTTTGCAACTGAGGCAAACGATCTTTGATCCCGTTTAGAGGATGGCAGCTCATCCGGTGATCGTTCCCTTTTTCCAGCTTCAAGAATTCCTTGAGCCCATTTTAAGGAATCGCTTTGCTTAGCCGACAACGTGCTTGGGTCGACTGATCCTAATTTCTTTAGGATAAACAAAGCATTTCTTCGTTCCTTGAATCTCTTTCGAGAGGGATTGCCTCTTTTTGATGTCGTCACCTTAGAAAAGGTTCGAATTGCCAAAGTGTCACCGCCAGTCGACCCGTCTACAGGTCGACTAATTGGGCCTGACTCTTGGTCGCTGCCCAAATTTATAACTTCAGTCGTTACCCGTCCACTGGGCCCTGAAGTTAGCAACCCAGTGGATGACTTTGAATTTCGCTGCATGGTGGTTTATTATTTCCACCACACGTGAAATTCGTAATAAGTACTTATTACGATGAAATCCTCCGCTATTAGAAAACACGTCCGTTCAGTTCGACGGTTGAATAATAACACCCTATAACATCCAAGCAAATATTTGTACACCATGGTCCAAAATTTTATATAGCCCCCATATAAACCGATTCCCATATTTGACTACTGAAGCACATGTCGTCGATTTTTCTGAAATCAGCGACATTTCTACAGACACTCAGAATTTCTTCATGATCCAGTTGCTGTATGAGGTCTGATACCAATATTTCGATGCGTTACCCACAGATTGAAAAAGTATATCCCCATTCTAGGATGGAGTTAAAACCCTCCATGGGCCATAGTTTACATAGATTTTTATTTGAGTGTTCCCGTATAGTTGTCTTCAAGTCTTCATGATTATCAAAAAATTCCACTTCACTTAGTCTCAATTTCCTTCGTTCTTTTGTAAACTTTTCGCATATTTTCTTAACAGAGCCAGAAACGAGAGTAAGAAGAAATAGTGTGAGGTTGTGGGTCACTATAATCTCATATCTTAGCAGAAACTGAGGTTTTGGCTAAAAAGGAATGGAGCAAAAAAAAAATTAAAGACGCTGAATGATGACTTTCAACTTTAGTCCTTGGTTATTAAAGGCCATTATGGATTGAAGGTATTTCTCAGTGGCAGCAGTCGAAAGTAGTTTATTGTGAAACACAGATTTTACTCTCTCTCTCTCTCTCTCTCTCTATTGTTTCATCCTTGGTCAGTTCTTTAGTCGGAACTAACGAAAGGTGGTTAGATAATTTGATAGTTTTTGTATATGCCCCGATGAACTTTTAATATGCGGAATTCCATTAAGCAGGGTTGAATTACACTTAAATTACATGACAAATATTTGCCAAAAGAAGATATTGTGAAACAAAATCTTACGCTGATAGAAAAAAAACTTGGTAATAGTAACGAAAATCGACATAGAATTTAATTCTTAGACGATCAGTATACAGAACGATGGGTTTCAGACTGTTGCTTCTGGGCGTTACATACAAATACACAAACCTATTATATCCTGTACCACAGCCATGATGAAGGGTTTACAAAAGAAAGATTTTGCCTTTTTTTGTCGTAGCCACGAATTTCAAGCAAAAATTTAGATTTTTCTTAGAGGACTCTGATGAAATTTTTGTGAGCACCACTTTATTAATATTCTGTTTTCACTAGTTATATGATTATCAACGCGTTTATAATAGATCGAAATATTTGTCTCACATCCTATAAAGTATAAATTTTGGTGGTCGTCTTGAAATTCTGAACCGATTTCATTCCGTTCGTCCATTTGTTGAAATCACCCCTAACTTCCAATCGAAACTTGGCATTGGTACACAGAAAAAAATTTCACGAAAAATTTTCCAATTAAAATTTTAATTGAGTTTTAAAAAATATTCAATTAAAAATTTAATTGAATCAACAAATTTTTTAATTGAAACAAAAATCAATCACAAAAATTAATAGTATCAATTAATTTTTTAATTGGATCAATTAATTTCTTAATTGACCTTCAATTAATTTTTTAATTGATATTATCATTTCTGTGATTGAAGACATTTCAATTAAAAAATTAATTGGATCAATTAATTTCGTGATTGAATCAGAAAATTTTTTTTTTGTGTGTAGTTATTATTGCTGTAGGTCGAACGTTATTAATAATCGATCATATAAAGTCACCTTAAGGTATAGATACACGGTTGCCACTCGAGCCACTCGAAAATAATCTACCAAAATGTGGAGAAAATTTTACCAAAAGACTATCAAACAAAAAATCTTATTTTGAAAAATTTTATGTCTATAGAAAATTTTGTCACAATTTTTTTCAAAATTTTATTTCTATAGAAAAATGTTATTTCTGTAAAAAATTCTGACAACAGTTTATTTCTACAGAAAAATATTTATCAAAATTTTATTTCTATAGAAAATTTTGTCAAAATGTAATTGCTATAGAAAAATTTCAAAATTTTATTTCTATAGGAAATTTTGTCACAATTTTATTTCTATAGGAAATTTTGTCACAATTTTAATTCAAAATTGTACAACTATAGAAATTTTTGTTAAAATTTTATTTAATTTTGTCAAAATTTTATTCCTGTCGAAAATTCTGTCAAAATTTTTATACCCTCCACCATAGGATGGGGATATATTAACTTTGTCATTCCGTTTGTAACATATCGAAATATTGCTCTAAGACACCATAAAGTATATATATTCTGGGTCGTGGTGAAATTCTGAGTCCATCTGAGCATGTCCGTCCGTCCGTCCGTCCGTCTGTTGAAATCACACTAACTTCCGAACGAAACAAGCTATCGACTTGAAACTTGGCACAAGTAGTTGTTATTGATGTAGGTCGGATGGTATTGCAAATGGGCCATATCGGTCCACTTTTACGTATAGCCCCCATATAAACGGACCCCCAAAATTGGCTTGCGATTGCTCTAAGAGAAGCAAATTTCATCCGATCCGGCTGAAATTTGGTACATGGTGTTAGTATATGGTCTCTAACAATCATGTACAAATTGGTCCATATCGCTCCACTTTTACGTATAGCCCCCATATAAACGGACCCCCAAAATTGGCTTGCGATTGCTCTAAGAGAAGCAAATTTCATCCGATCTGGCTGAAATTTGGTACATGGTGTTAGTATATGGTCTCTAACAACCATGCAAAAATTGGTCCATATCGCTCCACTTTTACGTACAGCCCCCATATAAACGGACCCCCAAATTTGGTATGCGATTGCTCTAAGAAAACCAAATTTCATCCGATCCGGCTGAAATTTGGCACATGGTGTTAGTATATGGTCTCTAACAACCATGCAAAAATTGGTCCACATCGGTCCATAATTATATATAGCCTCCATATAAGCCGATCCCCAAATTTGAACTCCGGAGCCTCTCAGAGGAGCAAAATTCATCCGATACGGTTGAAATTTGGTACGTGGTGTTAGTATATGGTATCCAACAACCATGCAGGAATTGGTCCATATCGGTCCATAATTATATATAGCCCCCATATAAATCGATCCCCAGATTTGGCTTGCGGAGCCTCTAAGAGAAGCAAATTTCATCCGATCCGGTCGAAATTTGGTACGTGGTGTCAGCATATGATATGGGTTCATAATCATGGTTGCCACTCGAGCCAAAAATAATCTACCAAAATTTTATTTCTATAGAAAATTTTGTTAACATTTTATTTCTATAGAAAATTTTATTTCTATAGAAAATTTTTGTTAAAATTGTATTTCTATAGAAAATCTTGTCAAAATTTTATTTCTATAGAAAATTTTGTCAAAATTTCTATAGAAAATTTTTTCCAAATTTTATTTCCATAGATTTTTTTCCAAATTTTACTTCTATAGAAAATGTTGTCAATATTTTATTTCTATAGAAAATTTTTGTAAAAATTTTATTTCTATAGAAAATCTTGTCAAAATTTTATTTCTAAAGAAAATTTAGTCAAAATTTTATTTCTATAGAAAATTTTGTTAAAATTTTATTTCTATAGAAAAGTTTGTTAAAATTTTATTTCTGTAGAAAATTTTATCAAAATTTTCTTTCTATAGAAAATTTTGTGAAAATTTTATTTCTATAGAAAATTTTGTTAAAATTGTTTTATGTCTATAGAAAATTTTGTCAAACTGAGTTATATACGTATTTGATCGATCTTCTTTGATTTAATATAACCACGTATGGACTTACATACAATTTAGAAGACGGTGTTAGGAGGTTTTAAGATACCTTGCCATCGGCAAGTGCTACCGCAACTTAAGTAATTCGATTGTGGATGACAGTGTTTAGAAGAAGTTTCTACGCAACCTATGGTGGAGGGTACATAAGCATCGGCCTGGCCGAACTTACGGCCGTACATACTTGTTTTCCTATAGAAAATTCTGTCAAAATTTCATTTCTATAGAAAATTTTGTCATCATTTTATTTCTATAGAAAATTTTTTCTAAATTTTAGTTCTATAGAAAATTTGTCATCATTTTATTTCTATAGAAAATTTTGCCAACATTTTGTTTCTATAGAAAATTTTGTCAAAAATTTATTTTTATAGAAAATTTTGTCAAAATTTTATTTCTATAGAAAATTTTGTCAAAATTTTATTTCAATAGGAACTTTTGTCACAATTTTAATTCAAAATTGTATATCTATAGAAATTTTTGTTAAAATTTAATTTGTACAGAAAATTTTGTCAAAATTTTATTTCTATCGAAAATTTTGTCAAAATTTTATTTCTATAGAACATTTTTCAACCTTTTACTTCTATAGAAAATTTGTCATCGTTTTATTTCTATAGAAAATTTTGTCAAAATTTTATTTCGATAGAAATTTTGTCAAAATTTTATTTCTACAGAAAATTTTGTCAAAATTTTATTTCTATAGGAAATTTGTCATCGTTTTATTTCTATAGAAAATTTTGCCAAAATTTGATTTCGATAGAAAATTTTGTCAAAATTTTGTCAAAATTTAATTCTATAAAAAATTTTGTCAAAATTTTATTTCTATAGGAAATTTCGTCTAAATTTTATTTATATAGAAAATGTTGTCTAAATTTTATTTCTATTGAAAATTGTGCAAAATTTAATTTCTCACAGTTTATATGGGGGCTATATATAATTATGAACCGATATGGACCAATTTTTGCATGGTTGTTAGAGACCATATTCTACCACCATGTTCCAAATTTCAACCGGATCCGATGAAATTTGCTTGTCTTAGAGGCTCCGCAAGCCAAATCTGTAGATCGGTTTATATAGGGGCTATATATAATTATGGACCGATGTGGACCAATTTTTGCATGGTTGTGAGAGACCATATACCAACACCATGTACCAAATTTCAGCCGGATCGGATAAAATATGCTTCTCTTAGAGGCTCCGCAAGCCAAATCTGAGGGTCCGTTTGTATGAGGGACGTAAAAGTGGACCGATATGGCCCATTTGCAATACCATCCTACGTCAATAACAACTACTTGTGCCAAGTTTCAAGTCGATAGCTTGTTTCGTTCCGAAGTGATTTCAACAGACGGACGGACGGACATACTTAGATCGACTCAGAATTTCACCACGACCCAGAATATATACACTTTATGGGGTCTAAGAGCAATATTTCGATGTGTTACAAACGGAAAGACAAAGTTAATATACCCCCCATCCTATTGTGGAGGGTATAAAAAAGCTTTAAATATGGGCTTAGACTTATATTAAGGATTTTGTATCTTTTGTTTTTTTTTTAAGTAAGAAAAAATTGATGCATATTTTATAATTTATATATTTAAATTGACATTTATTTATACATGAATAGCTTTATTATTATATCACAAGCGGAAATTGAAAAATCTGTAGATCAATTCTGAATCCTAATTTTAATTGTACAGAGCCTTGATTTAAACACAGATAACTCTATAAAAATTGTCTTTATTTTAAAGAAGCCCCATCTTTGGCTCGGACTGAATACCAAAATTCCTAAGGAAATGGCAAACACTTTGATTGCAGTTATTTATTCTGCCTTTCTTATCTAACATAGACTCCATATGGACTAATATAAAATTTTATTAAAATCCACCTAACAAAAAATGAAGAAAATTCCAATTGATTGCCTTATTACAAAACCCCCCAAAAAATAAATTCAATTTTAAATTTATTTACACGAAAAAGTAAAATACTCTAAAATTTCAATTAAATATATAGTCAGGTTATTGTTTTTTTTTCTATATTTATGTGAAAATTTAATTGAAACATTTTGTTTTGGTTGTCGATTTTCTAGTAATCAAAAACAATCAAAGTATAGAAATAATGAAATGAAAAAAAGCAACAACAACGAAAACGATAACCATAAAGCGATTGCATTGCATTTCCGTATCCGTTATTGATTATCATCAATTGTTAATGTTGTTATGGCGTTTTACATTTATAACCTCATAAATATCAAAAGGAGATCACAATGACAAAAAAAAAACAACGAAAAAAACTACAACATAATAAAATAAAACCCACATTAATTTTATGGGTATTATTTTCATTTCTGGCTTTATATTGTTTTCGTTTCTGTGTTTTTTTTTACAAAACAAGCATGCCACCGAGAGTTCTGTGATATGTAATCTAAAGAGAGTGTGGCAAGTAGACAGCGGGTGCATGTGATAGACTGAGGGACAGGTGGTAAAATAACATTGCATGTCGTATGACACCAATAAATCGCTTCATTTATTTTCCGATCCACAAACGAAAGTAAAAATACGAAACATATTTCACATACAGAAAATTTTTCCATTACCGCATAAGTGGGTAACTGAACAGTGGTTTGCTTTGCAATATATTCCCTTTTTTAGACCCTCCACCACAGGATAGGATATACTAAGATTGCCATTCCTTTTGTAAGGCATAGAAATATTTGTTTCACACCACGGTTACCACTTGAGCCCAAAAATAATCTACAAATTATTTTGCAAAATTGTATCTATGTATATTTTGCCTATATTTTATTTTATTTTATGTCAAAATTTTATTTCTATGGAAAATTTTGTCCAAATTTTATTTCTTTAGAAAAAAAATGTTTCAAAATTTTATTTCTATAGAAAATTTTCTGAAAATTTTATTTCTATACAAATTTTCTGATAATTTTAATTCTATAGAGAATTTTGTCAAAATTTTATTTCTATAGAAAATTTTCTAAAAATTTTATTTCTAAAGAAAATTTTCTGAAAAATTTATTTCTATAGAGGATTTCGTGAAAATATTAGTTCAAGAGAAAAGTATCTGAAAATTTTATTGCTATACAAAATTTTCTGAAAATTTTATTTCTTAAGAAAATTTTCCCACATGTTATATCCGAAAAATTTGTTTAAATTTTATTTCTTTAGAATATTTTGTCAAAATTTTATTTATTTAGAAACTTTTGTCAAAATTTTATTTATTTAGAAAATTTTGTCAAAATTTTATTTCTATAGAAAATTATGTCAAATTTTATTTTTATAGAAAATTTTCTCCAAATTGCATTTCTACAGAAAATTTTATTTCTACAGAAAAATTTGACAAAATTTTATTTCTATAGAAAATTTTGTCACAATTTTATTTCTATAGAAAATTTTGTCAAAATTTTATTTCTATAAAAAATTTTGTCAAAATTTTATTTCTATAGAAAATTTTGTCAAAATTTTATTTCTATAGAAAATTTTGTCAAAATTTTATTTCTATAGAAAATTTTATTGTTGTTTTTGATTTCAGCTTAAAACCATGCATTGATTAAACAAGAAGTGCAGCTTAAAAAATTTTATTTCTATAGAAAATGTTCTCAAAATGTTATTTTTATAGAAAATTTAGTCAAAACTTTATTTAAATAGAAAATTATGTATAAAAATTATTTCTATACAATATTTTTTCAACATTTTATTTCTATAGAAAATTTTGTCACAATTTTATTTCTATCGAAAATTTTGTCAAAATTTTATTTCTATAGAAAATTTTGTCAAAATTTTACTTCCATAGAAAATTATGTCAACATTTTATTTATATAGAAAATGTTTCAACATTTTATTTCTATAGAAAATTTTGTAAAAAATTTTATTTCTATAGAAAATTTTGTAAAAATTTTATTTCTATAGATAATTTTATCGAAATTTTATTCCTATAAAATTCCTATAAAATTTTATTCCTTTATTTCTATAGAATATTTTTTCAACATTTTATTTCTATCGAAAATTTTGTCAAAATTTTATATCTATAGAAAATTTTGTAAAAATTTTATTTCCATAGAAAATTTTGTCAAAATTTTATTTATATAGAAAATGTTTTCAACATTTGATTTCTATAGCAAATTTTATCAAAAATATTATTTCTATAGAAAATTTTGTCAAAATTTTATTCCTATAAAAAATTTTGTCAATATTTCATTTCCATAGAAAATGTTGTCAAAATTTTATTTATATAGAAAATTTTGTCAAAATTTTATTTCTGTAGAAAATTTTGTCAAAATTGTATTTCTGTAGACAATTTTGTCGAAATTTTATTTCCATAGAAAATTTTGTCAAATCTTTATTTCTATAGAAAATGTTTTCAACATTTTATTTCTATAGAAAATTTTGACAACATTTTATTTCTATAGAAAATTTTGTCAAAATTTTATTTATATAGAAAATGTTTTCAACATTTGATTTCTATAGAAAATTTTGTCAAATTAATATTTTTATAGAAAATTTTGTCAAAATTTTATTTTTATAAAATTTTTTTTTCTACAGAAATCTTGGCAAAATTTTATTTCTATAGATAATTTTGTCAAAATTTTATTTCTATAGAAAATTTTGTCAAAATTTTATTTCTATAGAAAAATTTGTCAAAACTTTATTTCTATAATAAATTTTGTCAAAATTTTATTTTTATAGAAAATTTTATTTCTACAGAAAATCTTGGCAAAATTTTATTTCTACAGAAAATTTTGTCAAAATTTTATTTCTATTCTATTTCAATAGAAAATTTTGTCAAAATTTTATTTCTATAGAAAATTGGTTCAAAATTTTATTTATATAGAAAATTTTGTCAAATTAATATTTTTATAGAAAATTTTGTCAAAATTTTATTTTTATAGAAAATTTTATTTCTACAGAAAATTTTGTCAACATTTTATTTCTATAGGTAATTTTGTTAAAACTTTATTTCGATAGAAAATTTTGTCAAAATTTTGTCAAAATTTTATTTCTATAGAAAAATTTGTCAAAACTTTATTTCTATAATAAATTTTGTCAAAATTTTATTTTTATAGAAAATTTTATTTCTACAGAAAATCTTGGCAAAATTTTATTTCTACAGAAAATTTTGTCAAAATTTTATTTCTATTCTATTTCAATAGAAAATTTTGTCAAAATTTTATTTCTATAGAAAATTGGTTCAAAATTTTATTTATATAGAAAATTTTGTCAAATTAATATTTTTATAGAAAATTTTGTCAAAATTTTATTTTTATAGAAAATTTTATTTCTACAGAAAATTTTGTCAACATTTTATTTCTATAGGTAATTTTGTTAAAACTTTATTTCGATAGAAAATTTTGTCAAAATTTTATTTCTATAGAAAATTTTGTCAAATTAATATTTTTATAGAAAATTTTGTCAAAATTTTATTTTTATAAAAAATTTTTTTCTACAGAAAATCTTGGCAAAATTTTATTTCTATAGATAATTTTGTCAAAATTTTATTTCTATAGAAAATTTTGTCAAAATTTTACTTCTATAGAAAATTTTGTCTAAATTTTATTTCTATAAAAAATTTTGTCAAAATTTTATTTCGATAAAAAATTTTGTCAAAATTTTATTTTTATAGAAAATTTTATTTCTACAGAAAATCTTGGCAAAATTTTATTTCTATAGATAATTTTGTCAAAATTTTATTTCTATAGAAAATTTTGTCAATATTTTTTTTCTATAGAAAATTTTGTCAAAATTTTATTTCTATAAAAAATTTTGTCAAAATTTTATTTCGATAAAAAATTTTGTCAAAATTTTATTTTTATAGAAAATTTTATTTCTACAGAAAATCTTGGCAAAATTTTATTTCTATAGATAATTTTGTCAAAATTTTATTTCTATAGAAAATTTTGTCAAAATTTTATTTCTGTAGAATATTTTGTCAAAATTCTATTTCAATAGAAAATTTTGTCAAAATTTTATTTCTATAGAAAATTGTTTCAAAATTTTATTTCTATAGAAAATTTTGTCAAAATTTTATTTCTATAGAAAATTTTGTCAAAATTTTATTTCTATAGAAAAAATTTTGTCAAAATTTTATTTTTATAGAAAATTTTATTTCTACAGAAAATCTTGGCAAATTTTATTTCTACCGAAAATTTTGTCAAAATTTTATTTCTATAGAATATTTTGTCAAAATTCTATTTCAATAAAAATTTTGTCAATTGTTTTTTCTATAGAAAATTTTGTCAAAATTTTATTTCTATGGAAAATTTTGTCAGTTTTTTTTTCTATAGAAAATTTTGTCAAAATTTTATTATTATTGAAAATTTTGTCAAAATTTTATTTTTTTAGAAAACTTTATTTCTACAGAAAATTTTGTCAAAATTTTATTTCTACAGAAAATTTTGTCAAAATTTTATTTCTACAGAAAATTTTGTAAAAACTTTATATCTATAGAATATTTTTTCAACATTTTATTTCTATAGAAAATTTTGTCAAAATTTTATTTCTATAGAAAATTTTGTAAAAAATTTTATTTCTATAGAAAATTTTGTCAAAATTTTACTTTTATAGAAAATTTTATTTCTACAGAAAATTTTGTCAAAATTTTATTTCTATAGAAAATTTTGTCAAAATTTTATTCCTTTAGAAAATTTTGTCAAAAATTTTATTTCTATAGAAAATTTTGTAAACATTTTATTGCTATAGAAAATTTTGTCTAACTTTTATTTCCATGGAAAATGTTGTCAAAATTTTATTTATATGGCAAATTTTTTCAAAATTTTATTTCTATAGAAAATTTTGTCAAAATTTTATTTCTATAGAAAAAATTTTCAAAATTTAATTCTATAGAAAATTTTTTCCAAGTTTTATTTATATGGAAAATTTTGTCAAAATTTTATTTCTATACAAAATTTTTCAAGATTTTCTTTTTGTAGACATTCCACTGTGTTGTCAACCCTATCGCATTGCCATTCGATAATAAACATTACATGTAAGTGGTTACCAACGAAAAGAAGGGCAGAAGACTAAAAGCATAAAATAAACACGTTAAAATGAACTACAGCAAAAGACAAACATGTTTGGTTGTGGCAAAATGGTATAGGGCAAAAGTGTTAGTATGATCCAACCATTTGAACCAAACACTGTGAATGAATTCAATCTTACCTGTGTGATGGGAGGGGGAGTACATATGCATGTGAGCATTTACTGAACCGGAAGTAATCTTGATGTGTGTGTACTTTGCTCAGCTCTAAAATGTAAGTGCACAAGTGGACAAACGCATGCCAAGGCAATAAATGCATATTGGTTTAGTTGTCTATCTCTCTCTGTCTGTCTGCTCGTTCGTCCGTCCATCCCTATATCTTTCGGGCGGACATCCTATGTTTGGCCATTAGCTCAAGTTAGTGATTTACCTGGGCCCAAATCTAATGTACTTGCTACATTGAAAGACTAACTAGGTTCGTATGCAGGTGGTGATTAATTTAGGTTATTTTACCTTTAATTAAGTCCATAATGAGTTGCAACAACAATAACAACAACGAGAATACACGAGAAAAGGAAATGTCAAACAACCATTACAAACCATTGAAAACGAAAGCACAAGCTGGCGAATAAAAATGCTTGGCTGCCTAAGTGGCTGGACATGACCAATTGGTAGCTGGTGATATTTGATCCTCAATGGGTAATTGGAGAGGACTTTCAGCTGGACACAAAAAAGCTAATTTAAAATTGTTCTGCTTTATTTACAACGAGCAAACAAATTGGAAAGTGATTAGTGAAACATTATTTATATTGTCGATATTCATTTCACTTGAAATCTAAATGGGGGGTGGTTTCAATTTCAATTTTGTAGCCAATGTCAACTGGGGTCATTTAATCGGTTTATAGTGGTTGTTAACATGAGCCATAAATAATGTTTCATTGGAAAGGATATTATAGCTATCATCATACGCTGAGGGCGTATAGGGTTTCTAATGAGATTCTTAAGATGACTTTTTCGAACTCTGGAAAATTGATGTTTTTGATATTTGGACATGCTTAAAAAATTTAAAACGACTGTTTTACAAATAGGAAATTTTAAAAAAGTCGACTAGGGTAAATATTAAATGTCGAGTTTTAAAACATGTGAAGAAATTGTAAATCGACTTTTTTATTATTTTTTTTTTTCAAAATTCGAAAATTTTCAAACTCAAAAGGCGAAAAATCGCTATTGGCTAAAGTCGACAGGCATCCATTGACTTTTTTATACCAGCAATGGTAGGAAAATTGAAGGTCTAACTTAATTGAAATCCATGGTGCAGTGGTAGACAACTTGTTCGTGAGCTTAGCCTATCGCGAAAATGGATGGATGGACATATTGGAAAATGTAGGAAAATTTAAGTAATTTATACAATTTTTCGACTTAGCAGTGGTGATTTTGCAAGAACAATTTGGATATCTTGGTCATTTTTTCTCAAATCGGGAAAACATATACATGGTAGCTATATATAAATCCGAACTGATTTCAAGCAAATTTGGCATACATAGTAGAGGTGTGCACGTGAGTAATATTTTACACACACTCACGACGGAGAAATCTCATTATTTTCGTGAGCGCGTTTTTCCGAAATTCGTTACTCACGCACACTCACGAAGATACTATTTTCGTGCCTCACGCACGACATTTGGTTCGTTAATTACACTCACGCCATTACCATCAGCGTGACTCACGACACACGCGTAAGTCAGGAAAATTTTCGTGAGTCACGACAATTTCGTGTCATATGCACACCTGTAATACATAGAAAGAACCTTAATTATACTCCCTGTGAAAACTTTCACCTAAATCGGAGTTAAAATTTTGTCTCTGTGGCCATATGAGTGTTAATAGGGCGAAATATATATGGGAGCTATATCTAAATCTGAACCGATTGCAACCAAATTTGGCACACTTTACGAGACTATCTGTTGTATTCTTTTTGCAAATTTGAAGTCGATTGTACTAAAACTGCGACCAAGACTTTGATCTCAAAAATGTGTTCACAGAAAGATGGACATGGACAGAGAATGAAGCCGCCGCTTGTAGCCGCCGCCGACCACTTTTTGGCATTCGACGCCGCCGCCGAATATGTCTACTCATCTCGACTCAAATTTAGCCGCCAATTAATCAAAAATATTTATTATACCCTGCGCCACACTGTGGAACAGGGTATTATAAGTTAGTGCATATGTTTGCAACACCCAGAAGGAGACGAGATAGACACATGGTGTCTTTGGCAAAAATGCTCAGGGTGGGCTCTTGAGTCGATATAGCGATGTCCGTCTGTCCGTGAACACATTTTTATAATCAAAGTCTAGGTCGCAGTTCTAGTCCAATCGACTTCAAATTTGGCACAAGTATGTGCTTTGGCTCAGAATAGATCCCTATTGATTTTGGAAGAAATCGGTTCAGATTTAGATATAGCTCCCATATATATATATATATTGCCCGATATGGACTTATATGGTCCCAGAAGCCAGAGTTTTACCCTAATTTGCTTAAAATTTTGTACAAGAAGGACAATTAGTACTATAGTCAAGTGTGCCAAATTTTATTGAAATCGGTTCAGATTTAGATATAGCTCCCATATATATCTTTCGCCCGATATGGACTAATACGGTCCCAGAAGCCAGAGTTTTACCCCAATTTGGTTTAAATTTTGCACAGGGAGTAGAATTAGCATTGTAGCTATGCGTGCCAAATTTGGTTGAAATCGGTTCAGATTTAGCTATAGCACCCATATATAGCTTTCGCCCGATTTACACTCATATGACCACAGAGGCCAATTTTTAACTCCGATTTAGTTGAAATTTTGCACTAGGAGTACAATTAGTAGTGTAGTGAAGTGTGCCAAATTTTATTGAAATCGGTTCAGATTCAGATATAGCTCCAATATATAGCTTTCGGCCGATTTACACTCATATGACCACAGAGGCCAATATTTTGCTCCGATTTAGTTGAAATTTTGCACAGAGAGGAGAATTAGCATTGTAGCTACGCGTGCCAAATTTGGTTGAAATCGGTTCAGATTTAGATATAGCTCCCATATATAGTTTTCTCCCGATTTACACTCATACAACCACAGAGGCCAATTTTTTGCTCCGATTTAGTTGAAATTTTGCACATGGAGTAGTATTAGCATTTTTGCTATGCGTGCCAAATTTGGTTGAAATCGGTTCAGATTTAGCTATAGCACCCATATATAGCTTTCGCCCGATTTACACTCATATGACCACAGAGGCCAATTTTTAACTCCGATTTAGTTGAAATTTTGCACAGGGAGTAGAATTAGCATTGGTGCTATGCGTGCCATATTTGGTTGATATTGGTTCAGATTTAGCTATAGCACCCATATATAGCTTTCGCCCGATTTACACTCATATGACCACAGAGGCCAATTTTTAACTCCGATTTAGTTGAAATTTTGCACTAGGAGTACAATTAGTAGTGTAGTGAAGTGTGCCAAATTTTATTGAAATCGGTTCAGATGTAGATATAGTCCCATATATATCGTTCGACCGATTTACACTCATATGACCACAGTGGCCAATATTTTATCCCGATTTAATTGAAATTTTGCACAGGGAGCAAAATTAGCATTGTAATTATGCGTGCCAAAGTTGGTTAAAATCGATTCAGATGAAGATATAGCTCGCATATATAGCTTACGACCGATTTACACTCATATGACCAAATTTGGTTGAAATCGGTTCAGATTTGAATATAGCTCCCATATATATGTTTTTCTGATTTCGATAAAAATGGTCAAAATACCAACATTTTCCTTGTAAAATCCCCTCTGCTTAGTCGAAAAGTTGAAAAAATGACTCTAATTTTCCTAAACTTCTAATACATATATATTGAGCGATAAATCATAAATAAACTTTTGCGAAGTTTCCTTAAAATTGCTTCAGTTTTAAATGTTTCCCATATTTATACCCACCACCATAGAATGTTGACAGGGGTATAATAAGTTTGTCATTCCGTTTGTAACACATCGAAATATCGATTTCCGACTATTTAAAGTATATATATTCTTGATCAGGGAGAAATTCTAAGACGATATAACCATGTCCGTCTGGCTGTCTGGCTGTTTGTCTGTTGTAATCACGCTACAGTCTTCAAT
The DNA here is from genome assembly GCF_050003625.1 of Haematobia irritans. Lineage (NCBI taxonomy): Eukaryota > Metazoa > Arthropoda > Insecta > Diptera > Muscidae > Haematobia > Haematobia irritans. The sequence goes on from NC_134400.1 coordinate 28,963,099, forward strand.
AATGAAGCAATCATGCTGAAATTTTGCACAAGTTCGTCTATTCTCGTCAAGTTCGAAGATGGGCTACATCCGTCCAGGTTTTGATATAGTCCCCATATAAACCGACCTCCCTATTTGGAGTCTTCGGCTTATAGAAATCGTAGTTTTTATCCAATTTGCCTGAAATTTTAAATCTAGAGGTATTTTATGACTATAAAGAGGTGTGCCAAAAATGGTGTCTATGTTTTGGCATAGCCCCCATATAGACCGATCTCTCGATTTTACTTCTTGGGCTTATGGAAACCGCAGTTTTTATTCAATTTACCTGAAATTGCAAATTTAGATTTATTGTAGGACCACAAATAAGTGTGCCAAAAATTGTGAGTATCGGTCCATATTTTGGTATAGCCCCCATATAGACCGATCTCCCGATATTCCTTCTTGGGCTTATAGAAACCGCAGTTTTTATCCAATTTACCCGAAATTGGATATAGAGAGGTACTTTAGAACCATAAAGAGGTGTGCCAAAATTGGTGAGCATATCGTGCATGAGTGTGCGTGAATAAGATTTCTCCGTCGTGAGTGTGCGTGAACGTGAGTAAAATATTACTCAAATGCACACACCTCTACTTACGACCGTATATAAGTATATTAAAATAAATTAAAATATTTTCTATTTTAAAGAATTTTTTCTTTATTATTGTGTACAAGTTGTTTAGGTATTAACTCTTAGACTTATATTTTTTTCAGTGTATGTTGGATGTTATACAAAATCTATTAAAAGGTCATTAACCTTGAATGTAAACTAGAAATCTATATTGAACTCAAAGCCTAAAATTAACCAAAGACCAAAATCAAAACAAATCCATGCCATTCATTAAATTAATGCAAGAGTGTGAGATATCATTAAAAAATAAATCGAGAAAGAAAGAACCCCCACCTCCTCCTCCACACCTAAGCCATTCCAAACTAATAAAGACAACATACGATGATACAAAATCAGACATGCTTTGACAAACCATAAAATTCCGGAGCTAATCACAAATATTCATCAAAGATTTGTGCCATTCAAAAATCCGAAGGCTTAGTGAGAACCAAAAAAAACACAAACACAAACGCACAAACACACAAACACACACAAATGCTTTCTGCGATGTCATACAGAGACATTTGTTCAACCAAGTATGATGCTTTAGCTATTTGTTCGAGTGTTAAAAGTGACAACTTTAAAAACCATTTCCAAACACTTAGAACCTTAACCCACCACCCCCCCAACCCACAATACTTCTGGTGTTTAGACTGACATCGCACTACACCACGAAGTTGTGTCAGGCCATTTCTCCTCTGAGAGTTTTCCTCTCAGAGGAGAAATGGCCCGAAGGGACAAATGTATGTCTAACATTTTCTTCTTTGAGTTCAGTGGCATCATTCTACTCAAAATTGTATTGTTTCTCACTCTTGTTTCCGGCCAACACTCCCACTCCCTCCTGCCCAATGACTGCCTGCAGGCATATCTAATGAAACAGAAACATTAACTGCATATGAGCTCAAAGCGACCGGGTGAAGAAGATGGAGATGGAGATGGAACAGTAGCAGATGATGTAAAGTGCGATGATGTCTTTCAGATGTGACACTAACGTTGACACATTATTTTAGACGATGAAGCGAATGGAAATAACTACAGCCGGAACAGCGTAGGCAGGAGGGAACCGTCACCAGCTACATTAGAGGTATCAACGCCATAATTTTGTTGTCGTTGTTTTTTCTTTTCTTAAGCAATGAACTTAGGATCCGGACAAAGGAAAACACAGATAACTGCACCGAAAAAAAACCTTGTCATTATTAGATTAGGACAAAAGATTTATTTAATATATAAAATAAAATTTTCTATAAATAAAACAATTTAGACAAAAATTAATAGTCTTTGTTTTAATTTATTTTATTACAATACACAACTTTAATGTGTATATCTTTCGTAGTGATATTACGAAGTAAGGCAAATTTTATTTAAAGTAAAGATTTTTTGTACCCTCCACCATAGGATGGGAGGTATATTAACTTTGTCATTCCGTTTGCTACACATCGAAATATTGCTCTAAGAGTATATAAAGGGTGGTTAAATTGTAAGGGCCGATGTTGAATGTGAACCACACCTAAACGCCAAGTTTTTTTTCCGAATTGTAAGGGCCGATGTTGAATGTGAACTACACCTAAACGCCAAGTTTTTTTTTTTCGAATTTTATGTGACATTTCTCTATTTCAGACTTACTCAATTTGAACCATGGAGAGATACACAATCCAACAACGTGTTAAATGGTTCCAAGAAATGGCTACAATGGATGATCAATTTTCGAAGAAAATCATCTTCAGTGATGAGGCACATTTTCACCTCAGTGGATTCGTCAATAAACAGAATTGCCGCATTTGGGCGAATGAGAATCCAAGAGTGATTGTCGAAAAACCAATACACACACAAAGAGTGACTGTTTGGTGCGGTTTATGGGCTGGCGGCATCATCGGGCCGTATTTTATCCAAAATGAGGCCGGTCAGGCAGTTACTGTGAATGGTGTTCGCTATCGTGAAATGATAACGAACTTTTTATGGCCCGAATTGGAAGATATGGATGTGGACGATATGTGGTTTCAGCAGGACGGTGCCACTTGCCACACAGCTAACGAAACAATGGCTCTTTTGCGCAACAAATTCAATGGCCGTGTTACCTCACGTAATGGCGATGTCAATTGGCCGCCAAGATCATGTGATTTGACACCATTGGACTTTTGTCTTTGGGGTTATTTGAAAGAAAAGGTGTACGTCGATAATCCAGCAACAATTCAAGCGCTAAAGGATGAGATAATTCGGCACATTAACGGCATAGAACCTCCATTATGCCTCAGCATCATCGAAAATTTGGACCATCGGATGAAGGTGTGCCACCGAGGTCGCGGCGCCCATTTGACCCATATTTTGTTCCATACATTATTGAGTAATACCAATATATCATAATAAAATAAAATTACAATAATTTCCTAAATAGTTTGTGTTTTATTCCAAATCAACATTGGCCCTTGAAATTTTAACCACCCTTTATATTCTGGGACGTGGTGAAATGCTGTGTCGATTTAAGCATTTCCGTACGTCCGTCTGTTGAAATCACGCTAACTTCCGAACGAAACAAGCTATCGACTTGAAACTTGGCACAACTTGTTGCTATTGATGTAGGTCAGATGGTATTGCAATTGGGCCATATCGGACCAGTTTTACGTAGAGCCCCCATATAAACCAATCCCTAGATTTGGCTGGCGGAGCTTCTTAGGGGAGCAAAATTAATTCGATCCAGTTGAAATTTGGTACGTTGTGTTAGTATATGGTCTCTAACAACCATGCAAAAATTGGTCCATATCGGTCCATAATTATATATAGCCCTCATATAAAGCGATCCCCAGATTTGACCTCCGGAGGGAATTGGAGGAGCAAAATTCAACCGATCTGGCTGAAATTTGGTACATGGTTTGGACCAATTCCTGCATGGCAGTTAGAGACAATATCTAACTGCCATGCAGGAATTGGTCCATATCGGTCTATAGTTATATATAGCCGATCGCCAATCACACAAACATTGGTCCATATCGTCAAAAATAATCTACCAAAATGTTATTTCTATAGAAAATTTTGTCAAAATTTTATTTCTTTAGAAAGTTTTGTCAAATTGAATTATATACGTATTTAATCGGCTTTTTATGCCCTTCACCATAGGATGGGGGGTATATTAACTTTGTCATTGCGTTTGTAACACATCGAAATATTGCTCTCAGACCCCATAAAGAATATATGCAAAAATTGGTCCATATCGGTCCATAATTATATATATCCCGCCGCCCCCCCCCCCCCCCTATATAGCGATCCCCAGATTTAACCTCCGGAGGCTATTGGGGGAACAAAATTCATCCGATCTGGCTGGAATGTGGTACATGGTGTTGGTAAATGGTCTCTAACAACCACGCAAAAATTCCACATCGGTCCATAATTATATATAGCCCCCATATAAAGCGATCCCTAGATTTGGCTTGCGGGGACTCTAAGAGAAGCAAATTTCATCCGATCCGGTTGAAATATGGAACATGGGGTTGGTATATAGTCTCTAACAACCATGCAAAAAATGGTCCAAATCGGTTCATAATTAAATATAGCCCCCATATAAACCGATCCCCAGATTTGACCACCGGAGCCTCTAAGAGCCAAAAATAATCTACCAAAATTTTATTGTCATAGAAAATTTTGTCAAGATTTTATATTTCTATAGAAAATTTTGTTAAAATTTTACATTTCTATAGAAAATGTTGTCAGAATTTTATTGCTATAGAAAATGTATGAAGCATTTCATAGTTGGAGATGAATATTTTGAAAAATACCAAACATTAAAAAATCTGCCATTTTTTGATAGACTCGTGTTCATAATTGTATATAGCCCCCATATAAAGCGAGCCTCATATTTCAATTCTGGCTATATAATTACCTCAAAAAAGTTAATATAGGTTCGTAATTATTTCTTAACTATATATTCCGGTCAAGAACTGAATATATACGTATTTAATCGACCTTAATATTATCTTAGGTGAAGTTGAAAATCTTTAATTCGAATTAAAATTTTTCTGAGTGTAACTTTGCCATCCACCCACCTGCTTTGAGTTCCACACACCCATCATTAATGAACCGGCGAATGACTTTGTTTTGCTTTTGCGGTTGTCCTTTTTTTTTGCATTCCTTATAAATGGAAACTACTTAAACACGCTCCGAGTCTCGAGGACAGGTGTATTCATTCATTTCCATAAAAATTTTGAAATGAATTTTCATATATAAAACAGAAGCTTATAGGGATAAAAATATTTTCCTGGAACTTTGTTAAAGATTATTCTTAAAGATGTTAAAATTGCAAGTCCAGAAAACATTATTTATGCATTTAATCGGAAGAAAAACCGACAAAATTTTAATAAATGAATATACATATTAACATATTCCTAGGCAACTACAAGCAAATTGAAATTTGTAACATACGCAATCGCCACTTTATCAAACTACAACCCTTCATCCTGGTGCCGAGAGTATAGTGATTGTGTTGATACAAATAAACGTTCCCATTTGTTTTATGCAACTCCATTAGCATTGAATGTCATTACATTACAGCTGTAATATTGTTGCTTTTTCTTATAACTGGGTAATCTAAGAAATGGTACTATCGCTCAGACCTTAATTTCTCAATACAGAACCTACAATAGCAATTAAAATTAACCAACAACAAACCACCATAAAGAAAAGAGAGCTATGTTAGGTGAGTGTGAAGATACTCATAGTCATTCTTATTGAAGACCCTTGTAAATATTCTCACACCCACACTCACACTCACACACATCGAAGAGATACAAACAAGTCTGCAGAGGCATACGATGGGTCTCACATCATGTCTCATTATGTCACATGTGACACTGTTAATGATAATGTTTGTGCTGCTCATGTCAACGCTTAGAGCGAAAATGAAGGAAAAATGTCTGTGAAGACTACTAACAACACTCAGTACAGTTTCTCCTTCTAGTAGCCTTTTGCTTTCATCTTCTCCCCTTCGACCATACATACCATCACTACATTTCGAGAGTTCTTCTCATGGACACTTGCATTGCTTTACATCAGACAACATAGCCATTGTAGGTTTAGAGTGTATCTCCTTATTAGAGACACACTTTCACAGGGTGTGTGCGTGTGAGAAATTTATGACTATGTGTGAGTGCAAAGAGGGCGCCCCAAGTGTTTCAATTTTAGATCGTTGTGTAAAAATATTGTGTTACTCTAACAAGAGCACGGACACCAATAGTGCTCGCTCCACTCAAGGAAGGTGATGTGGTAATAACAATAACAAGAAGTAAAACAACAATGACAACTACAAAAACATACTTACACTCCTATTTAGAATAATTTATCGCTGGATATCACCTAAATAAGATGTGGTGTAACCAAAAAGGGGTTCCTCGAGGGCAAATGATGAAGGGTAATGTTAGTACAGTGTGAAAGGGAGGGGGAGGGGGGGGGGTAAATATCTAGCATACCGAAAACGTATTTTATGCTGATGTGTATATATGTATATACCATATATGGGTAATTTTATGATAAAATCATGAAGTGGTTTTAAAACTATTGGACATTGCACATCATTCATATAATAGAGGGTATATTTACTGTTGTAAACTTTAGCCTGCAAATCTGTATTCAATGACAATTTTGGGTGTTTTTTTTCTGCAGGAATATAATCTATATATTTTTTTCTAACAAATTTTCTACTAATTTTGTCTATTGGTCCGATTGATTTGGCACAAATTCAACTCCTAATTGTTGTGAAAAATAAATCCGAGAATAATGAAAAAATTTTCTTTGTTTGGTAGATTGGTAGCATTTTTGATGTTTATGTAGATTTTGCAAAATATCCCTCTCCAACTAACAGGTACTTCATAAATTTTCTATAGAAATAAAATTTTGACAAAATTTCCTAATTAAAATATTGAAAATTTTTCTACAGAAATACATTTAACAAAATTTTCTATAGAAATACAATTTTGAGAAATTTTCTAAAGAAATAAAATTTTTACAAAATTTTCTATAGAAATAAAATTTTGAAGAAATAAAATTTTGACAAAATTTTCTATAGAAATAAAATTTAGACAAAATTCCTATAGAAATAAAATTTTGACAAGATTTTCTATAAAAATAAAATTTTGAAAAAATTTTCTATAGAAATAAAATTTTAACAAAATTTTCTATGAAAATAAAATTTTGACAAAATGTTCTATAGAAATAAAATTTTGACAAATTTTCTATAGAAATAAAATTTTGACAAAATATTCTTTAGAAATAAAATTTTGACAAAATTTTCTATAGAAATAAAATTTTGACAAAATTTTCTAAAGAAATAAAATGTTGAAAAAAACTTTCTATATAAATAAAATTTTGACAAAATTTTCTATAGAAATAAAATTTTGAAGAAATAAAAATTTGACAAAATTTTCTATAGAAATAAAATTTTGAAGAAATAAAATGTTGACAAAATTTTCTATAGAAATAAATTTTGAAGAAATTTTCTATAGAAATAAAATTTTGACAAATTTTCTATTGAAATAAAATTTTGACAAAATATTCTATAGAAATAAAATTTTGCAAAATTTTCTATAGAAATAAAATTTTGACAAAATTTTCTATAGAAATAAAATGTTGAAAAAAACTTTCTATATAAATAAAATTTTGACAAAATTTTCTATAGAAATAAAATTTTCAAGAAATAAAATGTTGACAAGATTTTCTATAAAAATAAAATTTTGAAAAAAATTTCTATAGAAATAAAATTTTAACAAAATTTTCTATAAAAATAAAATTTTGACAAAATTTTCTATAGAAATAAAATTTTGACAAAATTTTCTATAGAAATAAAATTTTGACAAAAACTTTCTATAGAAATAAAATTTTGAAAAAATATTTTGAAGAAATAAAATTTTGACAAAATTTTCTATAGAAATAAAATTTTGAAGAAATAAAATTTTGACAAAATTTTCTATAGAAATAAAATTTTGACAAAATATTCTATAGGAATAAAATTTTGACTAAATTTGCTATAGAAATAAAATTTTGATAAAATTTTCTATAGAAATAAAATTTTGACAAAATTTTCTATAGAAATAAAATTTTGACAAAATTTTCCATAGAGATAAAATTTTGACAAAATTTTCTATAGAAATAAAATTTTGACAAAATTTTCTATAGAAATATAATTTTGACAAAATTTTCTACAGAAATAAAATTTAGACAAAATTGTCTATAGAAATAAAATTTTGACAAAATTTTCTATAGAAATAAAATTTTGAAAAAATTTTCTATAGAAATAAAATTTTATCAAAATTTTGTATAGAAATAAAATTTTGACAAAATGTTCTATAGAAATAAAATTTTGACAAAGTTTTCTATAGAAATAAAATGTTGACAAAATATTCTATAGGAATAAAATTTTGACAAAATTTGCTATAGAAATAAAATTTTGATAAAATTTTCTATAGAAATAAAATTTTGACAAAATTTTCTATAGAAATAAAATTTTGAAGAAATAAAATTTTGACAAAATGTTCTTTAGAAATAAAATTTTGACAAAATTTTATATAGAAATAAAATGTTGACAAAATATTCTATAGGAATAAAATTTTGACAAAATTTGCTATAGAAATAAAATTTTGATAAAATTTTCTATAGAAATAAAATTTTGACAAAATTTTCTATAGAAATAAAATTTTGAAGAAATAAAATTTTGACAAAATGTTCTATAGAAATAAAATTTTGACAAAATGTGCTATAGAAATAAAATTTTGACAAAATTTTCTATAGAAATAAAATATTGAAGAAATAAAATTTTGACAAAATTTTCTATAGAAATAAAATTTTGACAAAATTTTCGATAGAAATAAAATTTTGACAAAATTTTCGATAGAAATAAAATTTTGAAGAAATAAAATTTTGACAAACTTTTCTATAGAAATAAATTTTTGAAAAAATTATCTACAGAAATAAAATTTAGACAAAATTGTCTATAGAAATAAAATTTTGACAAAATTTTCTATAGAAATAAAATTTTGAAAAAATTTTCTATAGAAATAAAATTTTATCAAAATTTTCTATAGAAATAAAATTTTGACAAAATTTTCTATAGAAATAAAATTTTGACAAAATTTTCTATAGAAATAAAATTTTGACAAAATTTTCTATAGAAATAAAATTTTGACAAAATTTTCTATAGAAATAAAATTTTGACAAAATTTTCTATAGAAATAAAATTTTGACAAAATTTTCTATAGAAATAAAATTTTGACAAAATTTTCTATAGAAATAAAATTCAGACAAAATTTTCTATAGAAATAAAATTTTGACAAAATTTTCTATAGAAATAAAATTTTCTATAGAAATACAATTTTGACAAAATTTTCTATAGAAATAAAATTTTGACAAAATTTTCTATAGAAATAAAATTTTGACAAAATGTTCTATAGAAATAAAATTTTGAAAAAATTTTCTATAGAAATAAAATCTTGACAAAAATTTTCTATAGAAATAAAATTCAGACAAAATTTTCTATAGAAATAAAATTTTGAAAAAATTTTCTATAGAAATAAAATTTTATCAAAATTTTGTATAGAAATAAAATTTTGACAAAATTTTCTATAGAAATAAAATTTTGACAAAATTTTCTATAGAAATAAAATTTTGACAAAATTTTCTATAGAAATAAAATTTTCTATAGAAATACAATTTTGGCAAAATTTTCTATAGAAATAAAATTTTGGCAAAATTTTCTATAGAAATAAAATTTTGACAAAATGTTCTATAGAAATAAAATTTTGAAAAAATTTTCTATAGATATAAAATTTTAACAAAATTTTCTATAGAAATAAAATTTTGACAAAATGTTCTATAGAAATAAAATTTTGACAAAATTTTCTGTAGAAATAAAATTTTACCAAATTTTCTATAAAAATAAAATTTTGACAAAATTTTCTATAGAAATAACATTTTGGTAGATTATTTGGTTCGATTGGCAACCATGATTATGAACCGATATGGACCGATTTTTGTATGATTGAATTTTGGCATGGCGGTAGGCGGCCATGTACTAACACTACGTACCAAATTTCAACCGGATCGGATGAATTTTGCTTCTCCAAGAGACTACGGAGGCCAAATCTGGGGTCGGTTTATATGGGGGCTATATATAATTATGGACCGATATGGACCAATTTTTGCATGATTGTTAGAGACCATATACGTACCGAATTTCAACCGGATTGGATAAATTTTGCTCTTCCAAGGGCTCCGGGGTCAAGTCAGGGGATCGGTTTATATGGGGGCTATATATTATTATCGATCGATATGGATCAATACTTGCATGGTTGTTAGAGACCATATACTAACACCACATACCATATTTCAACCGGATCGGATGAAATTTGCTTCTCATAGAGGCTCCGCAAGCCAAATTTGGGGGGTCGGTTTATATGGGGGCTATACTTAAAAGTGGTTCGATATGGCCTATTTGCAATACTGTCTGACCTACATCAATAACAACTACTAGTGCCAAGTTTCAAGTTGATAGCATATTTCGTTCGGAAGTTAGCGTGATTTCAACAGACGGACGGACGTTGCTAGATCCACTCAGAATTTCACCACGACCCAGAATATATAGACTTTATGGGATCTTAGAGCTCTATTTGGATGCGTTAGAAACGGAATGACAAAGTTAATGTACCCCCATTCTATGGTGGAGAGTATAAAAAAAATCGAAACTCGTTTTGTTTGTTATTGTTGGCTTCTCTTCAATCGTTATTGTTATTTTTTTGTTTTTTGATCTCAGCTTAAAGCCATGCATTGACTAAACTACAAGTGTAGCTTAACCAACAGAGGAAAAGTATGCTTGTCAAATTTATTTGGGCAAAGCCCTATAGACTGCAAGATGGTTGGATGTACAGCTGTTTCGGAATTACCACATTCCTCATCAGCATCCTCTACTTGCAGAAAAACTATCAACCAATTATCAGAATAAATTCGGGTAATTCACTCAACCCAACGTGAACTACACTTGAACCTCCCGAAATCGAAACTTTTACTTTTCCAAATTTTGAAAATTTTAAAAGTCGTCTTCTTGATTCTCTTTACAATTTTTTTCCAAATTTTGAGAACAAAAATTCGAATATTCATCTATTCTAAATTTTTCCGAGTTTGTTTAACAAGTCTTTAAAAATGTGTCCATAATCTTATTAAGGAAAAAATAAATTCTTTTCGGTTTTTAAATACCTAGCTTTTCCATATGAAATCTACAAGGAAATTTCATATTATCTCTCTCTCCGCAACCACATTTATGGCACTTTTACAAGAAAATATTTTAATTTTTATAATGAACAACATATAGAAGATATTTCTTTAAAATATCCACTAAATTTTAATTGTTTATGGCGTGTGTCAATTCCATAAATATTTTCATTGTTACGAAGACAACTATTTCCACAGAAGAAAGAGGAAATGGTAAACAGATAGTTTTTCACATTTAAGAATTGCAACAACTGTTGCGACCCTGTTCAGATACCTCCAAAATTTAATTAAACTTGACAATATTTTTTTTTCTTCAAATATCTACCACAACAGTAGTCGTCGTCTCTTAACTAAATGACGTCTGTGACACCCTCCCTCATCATAGCCACCATGGAAAAAAATGCCCAGTAACAACAACAAAACGACCCTTTTGGTATGTTGTTCCATTAAAATCGTATGAAATTGTTGTGTTATTTATTGCACTGCTTTAGATTCATTGCATTTTTAGATTCTCCATTTCTATTTTCATTTTTAGTTCAATGTCATTTAGTCATGATGATGAGCTGAAATGAGATGAAAAAGTGAGAATACGTGTGAGTATGAGTGTGTTTATAGCGCCTTCATGAGAATTTGGTCTCTTGCTATCCAAATGCATTTGTGATGTTTTTGTTGTTGTTTTTCTACACACGAGAAAAGCTATTGTTCATATCAGTTAGATGTGTGTGGATGTGTACATGTGATGTGTGTGTAGTCCCCATTAGGGGCGTCTGAGAGAAAATCAAAAAAAAAAAAAATTCAACAAGCAAATGTTACAGTTCTTCAAATATTCTACCCCTCCAATATATTTAATTCAGATCATTTTTAATAAGTGCCTTTTTCACAGAATCTTCATCATATCTTTTGGTTGATTTTTATTTGTTTTTCGTTGTCGTAGCTGTTGTTATTGTTAAATATAAACAATATCCACTGTAAGTCTGTCTCACCGAGAGCATATATGTAAATGTTTTGGATATTTCTCTGTCGGTGAGACACAGTGGGGTTACAAGAATATTAAATTTTGCGGAGCAGCAATTTTTTGAGATTTTCGTGGCACCAAAATGGGAAATTAATAGCTGAGATTCGCAGAATGTAGAACAGAGTTGTCTACATCACAGGCTAGTTCACACGAAGTGTTACAACTTCACATTGACATATCTGATATTTTGGTATAGCCCCCAAGACCGATTTTTCGATTTGACTTCTTGGCACGGTTGCCACAGTTGGTAGAATTTTATCAAAAATGGTCGATTTCAAATCTACCAACAGTAAAAATCGACTATTTTTGGTAGAGTTTTACCAACTGCGGCAATTGTGAAGTCAAATCGGAAAATCGGTCTCAACATGAATCGGTGGAGAAACCGATAGAATTCTTGAAGTTTTGGTATATTTTGCAAAACATTTTTCTCCAACTAAGAGGTCCTGACAAAATTTTATGCAGTACTAAAGTTTTGTCTAAATTTTCTATAGAAATAAAATTTCAAGAAATTTTTCTATGAAACCTTTTGTTTTAAGAAAATTTTCTATAGGAATAAAATTTCGACAAAATTTTTTATAGAAATAAAACTTTGAAAAAGTTTTCGATAGAAATAAAATTTTTGCAAAATTTTCGATGGAAATAAAATCTAACCAAATTTTCTATACAAATAAAATTTCAAGAAATTTTTCTATGAAACTTTTTGTTTTATGAAAATTTTCTATAGGAATAAAATTTTGCCAAAATGTTCGATAGAAATAAAATTTTGACAAAATTTTCTATAGAAATAAAATTTTGACAAAATTTTCTATAGAAATAAAATTTTTACAAAATTTTCTATAGAAAGAAATTTTGACAAAATTTCCAATAAAAAAATACAGAATTTTTTATAGAAACAACATTTTGAGATTCATTTCTATAGAACTAAAATTTTGACAAAATTTTCCATAGAACAAAAATTTTGACAAAAATTTTAATAGAAGTAAAATTTTGACAAATTTTCTATTTAAATAAAATTTTGACAAAATTTTCTATAGAAATAAAATTTTGACAAAATTTTCTATAGAAATAAAATTTTGACAAAATTTTCTATAGAAATAAAATTTTGACAAAAATTCTATACAAATAAAATTTTGACTGAATTTTCTATATAAGTACAATTTTGACAAAATTTGTTAGAAGTATAAAATTTTTGCTAAATTTTCTACAAAAAAATGGACAAAATTTTCTATTTCTATAGAAATAAAATTTTTACAAAAATTTCTACAGAAATAACATTTTGAAAAAATGTAATAAAATTTTGACAAAATTTTCTATGGAAATAAAATTTTGACAAACTTTTCCATATAGAAATAAAATTTTCACGAAGTTTTCCATAGAAATAAAATTTTCAAAAAGTTTTCTATAGAAATAAAATTTTGAGAAAATTTCTATAGAAATACATTTTTGACAAAATTTTCTATAGAAACAAAATTTTTTATAGAAAAAAATTTTTCAAAAAATGTTCTATAGAAGTTAAATTTTCACAAAAATTTCTATAGAAATACATTTTTGACAAAATTTTCTATAGAAACAAAATTTTCCATAGAATTAAAGTTTTTGACAAAATTTTCTTTAGAAATAAAATTTTGACAAAATTTTCTATAGAAATAAAATTTTGACAAAATTTTCTATAGAAATAAAATTTTGACAAAATTTTCTATAGAAATAAAATTTTGACAAAATTTTCTATAGAAATAAAATTTTGATAAAATTTTCTATAGAAATAAAATTTTGACAAAATTTTCTATAGAACTAAAATTTTGACAAAATTTTCCATAGAACAAAAATTTTGACAAAAATTTTAATAGAAGTAAAATTTTGACAAATTTTCTATTGAAATAAAATTTTGACAAAATTTTCTATAGAAATAAAAATTTTTAAAAATTTTCTATAGAAATAAAATTTTTTAAAAATTTTCTATAGAAATAAAATTTTTTAAAAATTTTCTATAGAAATAAAATTTTGACAAAATTTTCTATGGAAATAAAATTTTGACTGCATTTTCTATACAAGTACAATTTTGACAAAATTTGTTAGAAGAATAAATTTTTTGCTAAATTTTCTACAAAAAAAAATGGACAAAATTTTCTATTTATATAGAAATAAAATTTTTACAAAAATTTCTGCAGATATAATATTTTGAAAATATGTAATAAAATTTTGAAAAAATTTTCTATGGAAATAAAATTTTGACAAACTTTTCCACAGAAATAAAATTTTTACAAAATTTTCTATAGAAATAAAATTTTCACAAAGTTTTCTATAGAAATAAGATTTTGAGAAAAATTCTATAGAAATACATTTTTGACAAAATTTTCTATAGAAACAAAATTTTCTATAGAAAAGAAATTTTAAAAAAATGTTCTATAGAAGTTACATTTTCACAAAATTTTCTATAGAAGTAAAATTTTGACAAGATTTTCTATAGAAAAAAATTTTCCATAGAATAAAGTTTTTGACAAAATTTTCTATAGAAATGAAATTTTGACAAAATTTTCTATAGAAATAAAATTTTGACAAAATTTTCAATAGCAATAAAATTTTAACAAAATTTTCTATAGAAATAAAATTTTGACAAAATTTTCTACAGAAATAAAATTTTGGAAAATGGGAAATTAATAGCTGAGATTCACAGAATGTAGAACAGAGTTGTCTCCATCACAGGCTAGTTGAAACGAAGTATTACAACTTCACATTGACATATCTGATATTTTGGTATAGCCCCCAAGACCGATTTTTCGATTTGTCTTCTTGGCACGGTTGCCACAGTTGGTAGAATTTTATCAAAATTGGTCGATTTTAAATCTACCAACAGTAAAAAATCGACTGTTTTTGGTAGAGTTTTAATAACTGCGGCAATTGTGAAGTCAAATCGGAAAATCGGTCTCAAAACATGAATATAGAAATAAAATTTTGACAAAATTTTCTATAGACATAAAATTTTGATAAAATTTTCTATAGAAATAAAATTTTGACAAAATTTTCTATAGAACTAAAATTTTGACAAAATTTTCCACAGAACAAAAATTTTGACAAAAATTTTAATAGAAGTAAAATTTTGAAAAATTTTCTTTTGAAATAAAATTTTGACAAAATTTTCTATAGAAATAAAATTTTTTAAAAATTTTCTATAGAAATAAAATTTTTTAAAAATTTTCTATAGAAATAAAATTTTTTAAAAATTTTCTATAGAAATAAAATTTTGACAAAATTTTCTATAGAAATAAAATTTTGACTGAATTTTCTATACAAGTACAATTTTGACAAAAGTTGTTAGAAGAATAAAAGTTTTGCTAAATTTTCTACAAAAAAAATGGACAAAATTTTCTATTTGTATAGAAATAAAATTTTTACAAAAATTTCTACAGAAATAATATTTTGAAAATATGTAATAAAATTTTGACAAAATTTTCTATGGAAATTAAATTTTGACAAACTTTTCCACAGAAATAAAATTTTTACAAAATTTTCTATAGAAATAAGATTTTGAGAAAAATTCTATAGAAATACATTTTTGACAAAATTTTCTATAGAAACAAAATTTTCTATAAAAAAAAATTCAAAAAATTTTCTATAGAAGTAAAATTTTGACAAGATTTTCTATAGAAGTAAAATTTTGACAAGATTTTCTATAGAAAAAAAATTTCCATAGAATTAAAGTTTTTGACAAAATTTTCTATAGAAATGAAATTTTGACAAAATCTTCTATTGAAATAAAATTTTGACAAAATTTTCAATAGCAATAAAATTTTAACAAAATTGTCTATAGAAATAAAATTTTGACAAAATTTTCTACAGAAATAAAATTTTGGAAAATGGGAAATTAATAACTGAGATTCACAGAATGTAGAACAGAGTTGTCCCCATCGCAGGCTAGTTGAAACGAAGTATTACAACTTCACATTGACATATCTGATATTTTGGTATAGCCCCCAAGACCGATTTTTCGATTTGACTTCTTGGCACGGTTGCCACAGTTGGTAGAATTTTATCAAAATTGGTCGATTTTAAATCTACCAACAGTAATAAATCGACTGTTTTTGGTAGAGTTTTAATAACTGCGGCAATTGTGAAGTCAAATCGGAAAATCGGTCTCAACATGAATCGGTGGAGAAACCGATAGAATTCTTGAAGTTTTGGTATATTTTGCAAAACATTTTTCTCCAACTAAGAGGTACTGACAAAATTTTATGCAGTAATAAAGTTTTGTCTTAATTTTTTATAGAAATAAAATTTTAAGAAATTTTTCTATGAAACCTTTGGTTTTAAGAAAATTTTCTATAGGAATAAAAGTTTGACAAAATTTTCTGTAGAAATAAAATTTTGACAAAATTTTCTATAGAAATAAAATTTGACAAAATTTTCTATAGAAATAAAATTTTGACAAATTTTTCTATAGAAATAAAATTTTGACAAAATTTTCTATAGAAATAAAATTTTGAAAAAATTATCTATAGAAATAAAATTTTGACAAAATTTTCTATAGAAATAAAATTTTGACAAAATTTTCTATAGAAATAAAATTTTGACAAAATTTTCTATAGAAATAAAATTTTGACAAAATTTTCTATAGAAATAAAATTTTGACAAAATTTTCTATAGAAATAAAATTTTGACAAAATTTTCTATAGAAATAAAATTTTGACTGAATTTTCTATATAAGTAAAATTTTGACAGAATTTGTTAGAGGAATAAAATTTTTGCTAAATTTTCTACAAAAAAAAGAAAAAATGGACAATATTTCCTTTTTCTATAGAAATAAAATTTTTACAAAAATTTCTGCAGAAATAATATTTTGAAAAAATGTAATAAAATTTTGACAAAATTTTCTATAGAAATAAAATTTTGACAAACTTTTCTATAGAAATAAATTTTCCACAAAGTTTTTTATAGAAATAAAATTTTGAGAAAAATTCTATAGATTTTCTATAGAAACAAAATTTTCTATAGAAATACAATTTTCAAAAAATGTTCTATGGAAGTTAAATTTTTACAAAGTTTTTTATAGAAATAAAATTATAAAAAATTTTTCT
Organism: Haematobia irritans; assembly: GCF_050003625.1. Taxonomy (NCBI): domain Eukaryota; kingdom Metazoa; phylum Arthropoda; class Insecta; order Diptera; family Muscidae; genus Haematobia; species Haematobia irritans. The sequence continues at coordinate 28,980,050 of NC_134400.1, forward strand.
TTTGATAAAATTTTCTGTAGAAAACAAATTGACAACATTTTCTTAAAAATAAAATTTGAGAAAATTTTCTATGGAAATAAAATTTTGACAAAATTTTCCATAGAAATAAAATTTTGACAAAATTTTTTCTATAGAAATAAAATTTTGACAAAATTTGTCAGAGTAATAAAAGTTTGACACAATTCTTTACATGTTTTTTATATTCCTACATGTTTTTTTTTATTTTCCTTTAAGAAATATTTCTAGCTTCAAAAGCAACCATCGTTTTTCGAAAGTATCTTTCATCAGACTCTCTCTTATTTTTGAGAATAGAATATTCCTTACCCAAGTACAGATGAAAATAAAAAACAGTTCCATTTGTTGTGTCCCCACTGTGCCTTCTATCGATTTAGCTTATGCGTTTTCTTTTACGTCAACATTTTCATATGACATTTTAATACCATCGTATATTTTTGGAAACATTTTTAATGATTTTTGTTTTTTTTTTTTTTTTTTTTTAGTTTATTAAGTAGTGTAGTTTCTTACGGGCGCATTTTTATCAGATTTATAATGGGATAGATGGCTTTTCAACCAGATGAGAAGGGAAAGAATCTCAAACGAAAAAATAGACTAAAGTTAATTTAATATTTTTCTTTTTAATATGTCACTTAATAATGTTGCCTGGTTTATGACATATTAAATGGATACAAATATGAGGCATTCTTATGAGAATTTTTGATGGGAAAATATTCATAAATACTATCAGACTTTTTTAAGTGTATGTGTAAAACTAAACAAAATTATTTACAAGCTCAGCTGTTACTATATTAAATGTTTAATGATTTTATAAAGAAAGAAATATAATTTTTATAGATTTCATGTTTATGCATACGTGGCAATTTCTAGTTTTAAAGATAGTAAAAATTAAGTACATAAGGCAATAGAAAGTTTATTTTTTTGACAGGACTCAGCACCATCACAGCATTAGCACACGTCAACCAATAATGACATTAAAAGGGGATTCGTCGGATAATATCTATCGGACAATGACCACCGAAATCTCGGGATCTATTTCAGTTCGATTCTTACGAATGGTGCATTTTGAAAAGTATGGAGAGCACTACCAAAATATCGTTATCTCGAGACGGCGCTTCACCGGGAAATGAATACAAATACCACAGAGTCATTTTCGTGCAGCGTGTGTGCTGACAAAGTCGACCATTTGTAGGCCTTAATTCATATTAAAAGTAGCCAATTCGTATAAATCTAAAGTGATTCTAAATTTCGATGTTATTTCCGACATTGTTTTTGTTTTTGAAAAATAAATGTAAAGTTCTAATAGGGGCTACGTTTTGTTTTGCAAAATTTTATAAATGAGATCTCAATGCTGTTTTAGATTTTTCGGATATACGCCAAAAAAAAAAAAATACTTTCCTATGAAACTAAATTTTAGACCAACGAAAACAATTTTGGCAATTTGTCTATAAAAGTAACATTTTGACAAAATTTTCTATAGAAATAACATTTTGACAAAATTTTCTATAGAAATAACATTTTGACAAAATTTTCTATATAAATAAAATGTTGACAACATTTTCTATAGTAATACAATTTTGACAAAATTTTCTATAGAAATAAAATTTTGACAAAATAAAAACCTGATGAAATAAAATCTTGATTGGAAATCTAAAATCATTCTACACCCCCATCATTTAAATGATTACGAGAAGTAAAATATGGAAATATTACATTCAGTTTCAAGCAATTTTCATGATCAGTGCACCTTCTATACACTCAAGTGAAATCGGTCTATATGGCCTTACCTTACCATATGGACCGATAAAAACTAAACCCGATACACGTTTTTGTGAGTCTAAAATACAATTTCAGGCAAATCGAATAAAAACTACGGTTTCAAGAAACCCAAAGAAATCGAGAGATTGATCTTAAGGGAGCTGTACTAAAACATGAACCGATACTCAACGTTTTCGGCACACCTCTTTATGGTTCTAAAATACTTTTAGAATTAAAATTTCAGGACAATTAGATACAAATTACGGTTTCTAAAATCCCAAATCCTAAAAAACCTACAGATTTTCTATTTCAGACAAATTGGGTAAAAACTACGGATTTCTATAAGACCGAGAAGTAAAATCCGGTGATCGGTCTATATGGGGGCTATATCAAATCATGGACCGATACTCATAATTTTTGGCATACCTCTTTACGGTCTTAAATACCTCTAGATTTCAAATTTCAAAAACTACGGATTCTAGAAGCCCAAGAAATAAAATCGGGAGATTGGTCTATATGTGGGCTATATCAAACATTGACCAAGACTCACCACTTTCGGCACACCTTTGTATGGTCCTAAAATACCTCTTGATTTTCAATTTGAGGGAAGTTGGGTAAAAACTACGGATTCTAGAAGCCCAAGAAATAAAATCGGGAGATCGGTCTATATGGGGGCTATACCAAAACATGGATCGATACCACTTTTGGCACACCTCTTTATGATCCTAAAATTCCTCTATATGTCAAATTTCAGGCAAATTGGATAAAAACTACGGTTTTTATAAGCCCAAGACCCCAAATCGGGTGGTCGTTTTATATGGGGACTGGACCGATATAGCCCATTTTCGAACTTGACCTGCCTGCAGACAAAAAAAAGAGTTTGTTCAAAATTTCAGCACGATTGATTCATTATTGAAGACTGTAGCGTGATTTCAACAGACAGCCAGACGGACATGGTTATATCGTCATAGAATTTCTCCCTGATCAAGAATATATATATACTTTATATAGTCGGAATTTCGATATTTCGATGTGTTACAAACGGAATGACAAACTTATTATACCCCCGTCACCATTCTATGGTGGTGGGTATAAAAAACAGCATGTGTTTTAGCCTTGAGAGCAGCATTTTATGTATGTGTGGCAGGGATGGAAAATACAATTTTTAAGAAAGTACAAAAAAGGTATTTTTTGAGCGAAAAAGTACTTTTCACCAAAATCGACAAAAATTCCATTGGAAGATTATTGACAAGAGCTCCCTTAGACTGAATTTTAAAGAAAATAAAATTTTGTTGAGTTGACCCCAATTTTAAATATTTTTATACCCTTCACCACTACTGTGGTACAGGGTATAATAAGTTTGTGCATTTGTATGTAACGCCAAGAAGGAAAAGTCTGAGACCCATCGTTTAGTATACCGATCGTCATAGAATTAAATTCTGAGTCGATTTAGCGATGTCCGTCTGTCTGTCTGTCTGTCTGTCTGTCCGTCTGTCTGTCTGTTGATGTATTTTTGTGTGCAAAGTACAGCTCGCAGTTTTAGCCCGATTGTCCTAAAATTTGGTATAGGGTCCTCTTTCGGCTCAAAGACGATCCCGATTGATTTTGGAAAAAATCGGTTCAGATTTAGATATAGCTGCCATATATATTTTTCACCGATCTGGTCATAATTGGCGTGTATATCAACCGATCTTCCTCAAATTCCGTACATCCGAATATTTTATGAGTCTCGAAAAACTTGCAAAATATCATCCAAATCGGTTCAGATTTAGATATAGCTCCCATATATAGCTTTCGCCCGATTTACACTCCTTTGCCCACAGAGGCCAATTTTTTGCTCCGATTTAGTTGAAATTTTGCACAGGGAGTAGAATTAGCATTATAGTTATGCGTGTCATATTTGGTGGAAATCGGTTCAGATTTAGATATAGCTCCCATATATAGCTTTCGCCCGATTTACACTCAAATGACCACAGAGACCAATTTTTTGCTCCGATTTAGTTGACATTTTGCACAGGGAGTAGAATTATCATTGTAGCTATGTGTGCCAAATTTGGTTGAAATCGGTTCAGATTTAGATATAGCTCCCATATATAGCTTTCGTCCGATTTACACTCATATGACCACAGAGGCCAATATTTTACTCCGATTTAATTGAAATTTTGCACAGAGAGTAGAATTAGCATAGTAGCTATGCGCGCCAAATTTGGTTGAAATCGGTTCAGATTTAGATATATCTTCCATATATAGCTTTCGCCCGATTTACACTCATTTGACCACAGTGGCCTATCTTTTACTCCGATATAATTGAAATTTTGCACAGAGAGTAGAATTAGCATTGTAGCTATGCGTGCCAAATTTGGTTGAAATCGGTTCAGATTTAGATATAGCTTCCATATATAGATTTCGCCCGATATGGACTTATATGGCCCCAGAAGCCAGAGTTTTGGCCCAATTTGGTTGAAATTTTGCACTAGGAGTACAATTAGTAATATAGTCATATGTGCCAAATTTGATTGAAATCGGTTCAGATTTCGATATAGCTCCCATATATATGTTTTTCTGATTTCGACAAAAATGGTCAAAATACCAACATTTTCCTTCTAAAATCGCCACTGCTTAGTCGAAAAGTTGTAAAAATGACTCTAATTTTCCTAAACTTCTAATACATATATATCGAGCGATAAACCATAAATAAACTTTTTCGAAGTTTCCTTAAAATTGCTTCAGATTTAATTGTTTCCCATATTTTTTACTAACATTGTGTTCCACCCTAGTCCATTAGCCGACTTAAATTTTGAGTCTATAGATTTTGTAGAAGTCTATCAAATTCTTCCAGATCAAGTGATATTTAAATGTATGTATTTGGGACAAACCTTTATATATAGCCCCAACACATTTGACGGATGTGATATGGTATCGAAAATTTTAGATCTACAAAGTGGTGCAGGGTATAATATAGTCGGCCCCGCCCGACTTTAGACTTTCCTTACTGGTTTTGTTTTATATCCGCCTACAAAAACTACCGTAGCATTGTAATCACTGTCGCTACAGTTGGTAGAATTCTACTGTTATGTTATCGTAGATTAGTAGATATTTTATTTCTATAGAAATAAAATTTTGAGAAATTTTTTATAGAAATAAAATTTTGACAAAATTTTCTATACAAATAAAATTTTTACAAAATTTTCTATAGAAATAAAATTTTGACAAAATTTTCTATAGAAATAAAATTTTGACAAAATTTTCTATAGAAATAAAATTTTGACAAAATTTTCTATAGAAATAAAATTTTGACAAAATTTTCTATAGATATAAAATTTTGAAAACATTTTCTATAGAAATAAAATTTTGAAAAAAAATCTATAGATATAAAATTTTGGCAAAAATTCTATAGATATAAAATTTTGCCAAATTTTTCTGTTTAAATAAAATGTTGACAAAACCTTCTATAAAAAAATTTTGACAAAATTTTCAACAAAAATAAAAATTTGAAAAAAAAATTCTATAAAAATAAAATTTTGATACATTTTTCTAACGAAATAAAATTTTGACAAAATTTTCTATAGAAATAAAATGTTGACCAAATTTTCCACAGAAATAAATTTTTACAAAATTTTCGATAGATATACAATTTTGACAAAATTTTCTGTAGAAATAAAATTTTGATAAAACTTTCTGAAGAAATATATTTTTGGAAAATAATATTTGTTGGTAGTATTTGGTAGTGTTGGTAGATTATTTTTGTCTCAAGTTTCGACCGTGACTGTAATGGTTTGCATTATTTTCTTCTTCTTAACATATATAGAAAGTGTTCGTGTGGAAGCGTAATATAGAATCACATGCTTTTTCTACTAAAACATTCTTCTAATTCAAGAAATATTGTTCTATGGCGTTTACAAAATCGAGATTTTCTTCCCGCATGAACTTTTCTGTTTTGTCAAATTTGTAAGAAACTATCAGCAGATAAGTTTGTTAAAGACTTTCTCCAAATATTAAAATATTTTGTCAAAACTATTGTACCATGAATCTGATATCGGCTCAATAATGTCTACACAAAAGGTACTAAAACATTCGCGGGGGTACTACGGTACTGACCAGGGTGAAAAAGTATTGAAAATAGTACTATAGTACTGCATTTTCCATCCCTGATGTGTGGACATGTGTTTTGTTTATCATTTTGGCATTATGGGCACAATTTTTTTCTTGGTTCGTTAAAAGAAATCGGAACGTACGAGGAGTAAGTCAAATTATGCAGGCAAAGGAAATTAAAACAAGTAAGTAAAGTAGAAAGTCGGGCGGGGCCGACTATATCATACCCTAAACCACCATTACAGAATTAGTAATCATAAGCATTTGTGGGGTAGCATATAGGTCTGTGAGATAAACCGCAGTTGCATATTTAAGAAAATTAAGGGGTACATGTCTATGGGTGCTTTGTGTCAATCTGACTATAGCTCATAGTCAATGTTGCCAGGGAAAATGTTCGGTTTACCCTACAAGGACAAAAAAGTTCCCTACTTTCCCATACATTCCCAAACAATTTTCCCTACTATATTTTTCGTTAAATTTAAAAAATTTTTACAAAACAAAAATGGTTCTAAGTACTTTATTATCTTAAAACATGAATATGCAACGTATAGAACATAGAATATAAATTTGTATTACCACCACGGTTGCCACAGTTGGTAGAATTCTACCCAAATTAGTAACCTTTTTTGTTAAATCTCTGTAAAAATAAAATTTTGGAAAAAGTTTCTATAAACAAATTTTTGTGAGAAATTTTTCTATAGAAATAACAATTTGACAATAAATTCTATAGAAATAAAATTTTGAGAAAAAATTCCACAGAAATAAAATTTTGAGAACATTTTTTATAGAAATAATATTTTGAAAAAAAAAATTCTATAGAAATACAATTTTGACAAAATGTTCTATAGAAATAAAATGTTGACAAAATTTTCTACAGGAATAAAGTTTACCACACATTGTTAAAGATCAAGCCTTGCCGGCTTCTAGTTTCCTCCTCTAGAGCCACCAAAATGTAAAAATTATTACAAATTGTGTTGAGTGAAAATGTCCTACGTTGTGGCCCTACGTCCCAACAAGACCCTATATATTAGAAAAACCCTACATATAGGGAATTTCCAATACTTCTAGCAACACTGGCTGTGTTGATATTGCGCCTACGGAGTTAGTATGCCACTAATATTGAGCCCATTATTAAAAAAGAGAAAATCGTTAAACTAGTGTGGGTTAATAAATACAAATTTGTAAAAATCGAGCAATATTCTTATGTAAGAGCTACAAGTACGTATAAGTACGATCGGCTAGTACATCAAAATTTGAAATTTGAGTAACATTGGTTAATAAATAAGAGTACTATGGCCAAATTTGGGAAAACCGAGCGATGCATATATATAGAAGCTATATCTAAATCTGAACCAATTTGCATAATATTTTGCGGGTTTGATTAATACCACAAAAGGTTACCTTGTGTAAGATTTGATTAAGATCAGTTAAGAAATGAGGCCTGTATGGTTAAACATAAGGTTATTAAGGGCGAATTTTTCAAAATCGGGTGTTACATATATGGGAGCTATATCTACATCTGAACCGATTTCGATGAAATTTTGCACATATAGTTAGTACTATAGAGGACTGGATCTAGCCAACTTTTAGTAAGATCGGTTAATAAATAAGGGTTCTATGTCCAAATTTGGGAAAATCTGGCTATACATATATATGGGAGCTATATCTAAATCTGAACCGATTTCGATGATTTTTTGCACATATAGTTAGTGCTATAGAAGATTATAGTTGGCTAACTTTGAGTAAGATCGGTTGATAAATAAGGGTTTTATGGTCAAATTTAGAAAAATCGGGCGGCACATATATATGGGAGCTATAGCTAAATCTGAACCGATTTCGATTATTATATTTAAGATTATATTTAGCCAACTTTGAGTAAGATCGGTTCATAAATAAAGGTTTTGCATATATCGCCCCTATATAAACCGATCCCCAGATTTGGCTTGCGGAGCGTCTAAGAGAAGCAAATTTCATCCGATCCGGCTGATATTTGGTACATCTTACAAGTATATGGTCTCTAACAATCATGCAAAAATTGGTCCACATCGGTTCATAATTATATATATAAACCGATCCCCCGATTTTGATTGCGGTGCCTCTAAGAGAAGCAAACTTCATCCGATCCGGCTGAAATTTGGTACATGTTATAAGTATATGGCCTCTAACAACCATGCAGGAATTGGTCGATATCGGTCCATAATTATATATAGCCCCCATATAAAGCGATCCCCAGATTTGACCTCCGGAGCCTCTTGCAGGAACAAAATTCATCCGATCCACTTGAAATTTGGTACGTGGTTAGTATATGGTTGAAATTTGGAACATGCTGTATGGTCTGTAACAACCGTGCAAAAATTGGTCCATATCGGTCCATAATTATATATAGCCCCCATATAAACCGATCCCCAGATTTGTCCTCCGGAGCCTTTTGGAGGAGCAAAATTCATCCGATCCGGTTGAAATTTGGTACGTGGTGTTATTATATGGTCTCTAACAACAATGCAAAAATTGGTCCATATCGGTCTAGATTTATATATAGCCCCCATATAAACCGATCCCCAGATTTGGTTTGCGGAGCCTCTTGGAAGACCAAAATTCATCTGAACCAGTTGAAATTTGGTACATAGTGTTATCATATGATCTCTAACAATCATGCAAAAATTGGTCCACATCGGTCCATAATTATATATAGCCCCATATAAACCGATCCCCAGATTTGGTTTGACGAGCCTCTTGGAAGACCAAAATTCATCTGAACCAGTTGAAATTTGGTACGTATTGTTTATATATGGCCTCAAACACCCATGCAAAAATTGGTCGAAATCGGTCCATAATTATATATAGCCCCCATATAAGCCGATCCCCAGAAGTGACCTCCGGAGCCTTTTGGAGAAGCAAAATTCATTCGATCTGGTTGAAATTTGGAACGTGGTGGTAGTATATGATATTTAACAACCATGCCAAAAGTGGTCCATATTAGTGCACAATCATATATAGCCCCCATATAAGCCGATCCCGAGTTTTGGTGTTGGAGCCTCTTGGAGGTATATGGCCGTTAACAACTATGCCTAACTAGGTCCATATCGGTCTATAGTTATAAATAGCACTCAGATAAATCGATCCCCATTCACACAAAAATTGGTCCATATCAAGTTCATAATTCTATATAGCCCTCATATAAGCGACCTATGGGGGTCGCTTATATTCAATTCTGGTTCTCTACGTACCGTGCAAAAGTCCATATCGATTCGTAATTATTTGTAGGCTTACCTATACATACCTTTTTTGTCTATTATATACTACGTATGGACTAACTCACAATGTAGAAAACGATGTTAAGAATTTTGAAGATACCACAACGCAAGTAATTGGATTGTGGATGACAGTCTTTCGTAGAAGTTTCTACGCAATTCATGGTGGAGGGTACATAAGATTCGGCCTGGCCGAACTTACGGCCGTATATACTTGTTGTTTCTTCTTTTTTTTCAATTTTTTTATCATGACTTTCAATTTTTCTCTCCCTCTCGCCTTGCAAAAACTCCCCACCATCTAAGCTTCAAACAATGCGATTAATGAACACATTTTATATTTAAATGAACCATAACCGTTCTCATCGATCATATAAGAATAGCTAGAGATGACACCCTCGATTCTACACCCGATTATTAACGACCCCCCCCCCCAGTATATACGGCACCATTTATTATCAACAGAGGCAAAAGGTTTTTAACCCCTTGTAGCAACTTTGTCGAAAGTCGAAACTGAGATATGTAATAAACATCACGATAGCATCGAATGAAAAACTAATGAATGAGACAATTTTTCATTCATAACGGTTCAAAATTCTATTTATTCATAATAAATGAAAGCGAAAGAATCAAATTCGATAATTAATCAATTTCGACCCCCTTCCCTGCGCTGTCAAAGAGTAATAGTTTGCCATATCTAGAAGGAGTTGAAAAGAAGGAGAGGGAGGGGGTCATAAACAAAACTACCTTCCTAGGAAAAGCCAGAAGTCAACCGATAACCTCACCCTAGTGAAAAAAAGATGATAGACGGCACGAAACCCCTTTTTAGTGGTGGCTCTGATGATTACTAGTCAAGATAACCTCTCCCATTACCACCCGTTTAAAAAGGTATATGGCCTGTGATATCAAATCCAGTGATAAGATAATTTCGGAAACTAAATATTTTCCAAGCAAAGTAACCTTAAAAGTAGTATAGGATGAAGATAATTAGACAACTATAGAACGGTAACCAACTTTGACCGGGAGCTCTGGAGTTCTGTAAGGGAATTAATGGCTGTCATTTATATCCAAATGAACTCACCCAAAATGTTTCAGTTTGTTTTTTGGGTTTGATCGATATGATTTTAAAAAGTTTTTGGTGTTATCAAAACCAAATGCCTAAGGGTGATATAAAATAACGAGTGGTGTTGTTCCCTTTCCCCGATGATGGATGTGTCAAATAAACATGACATAAAATGCCCTCAGGTGGGGTTTTGTTTTAATGAGGGAGGGAGTTTGTCTGGTGTGAAGTTTATTGCCATTTTAGCAGTTTAAAGTTTTCGACATCCCCCTCCTGGTCAAAAAAATGCATATGATTCCACCCCTTAAGATGATGATGATTTGCTGAAGATAAATTAAGTTCTTATATTTTATTATTTAATATTTTTATACCCTCTACCATAGGCATATTAACTTTATCATTCCACACATCAAAATATTGCTCTAATACCCCATAAAGTGTATATATTCTGGGTCGTGGTGAAATTCTGAGTCGATCTAGCGATGTCCGGCCGTCCGTCTGTGGAAGTCACGCTAACTTCCGAACGAAACAAGCTATCGACTTGGAACTTGGCACAAGTAGTTTTTTTTATGTAGGTCGGATGGTATTGCAAATGGGCTATATCGGTCCACTTTTAATCTGGCATGTTTTTTTTTTTCAAAGCGTAATAATACTAATTTCTTAAACTCCATGTTGGATTAGCTCGCATTAAAACTGTAATAATATGCAAAATTTCTATAGAAATAAAATGTTGACAAAATTTTCTATAGAAATAAAATTTTAACAAAATTTTCTATAGAAATAACATTTTTACAAAATTTTCTATAGAAATAATATTCTTAAAAAATTTTCTAAAAAAAAAACTTTGGCAAAATTTTCTATAGAAATAAAATTTTGACACAATTTTCTAAAGAAAACAAGTAAGGAAAGTCTAAAGTCGGGCGGGGCCGACTATATTATACCCTGCATCACTTTGTAGATCTAAATTTTCGATACCATATCACATCCGTCAAATGTGTTGGGTGCTATATATAAATACATACACTTAAATATCACTCGATTTGATAGACTTCTACAAATTCTATAGACTCAACATTTAAGTCGGCTAATGTACTAGGGTGAAACACACTGTTAGTAAAAAAAAATATGGGAACGATTTAAATATGAATCAATTTTAAGGAAACTTCACAAAAGTTTATTTATGATTTATCGCTCGATATATATGTATTAGAAGTTTGGGAAAATTAGAGTCATTTTTACAACTTTTCAACTAAGCAGTGGCGATTTAAGAAGGAAAATGTTGGTATTTTGACCATTTTTGTCGAAATCAGAAAAACATATATATGGAAGCTATATCTAAATCTGAACCGATTTCTTCCAAAATCAATAGGGTTCTATTCTGACCCAAATTAGGAACATGTGCCAAATATGAAGGCGATTGGACTTAAATTGCGACCTAGACTTTGATCACAAAAATGTGTTCACAGACAGACGGACGGACAGACGGACATGGTTACATCGACTCATGGACCCACCCTGAGCATTATTGCCAAAGACACCATGTGTCTATCTCGTCTCCTTCTGGGTGTTACAAACATATGCACTAACTTATAATACCCTGTTCCACAGTGTGGCGCAGGGTATAAAAACTTTTGACAAAATCTTCTTTAAAAATAAAATTTTGACAAAATTTTCTATAGAAATAAAATTTTGACAAAATTTACTTTAGAAATAAAATTTTGACAAAATTTTCTATAGCAATAAAATTTTGACAAAATTTGCTTTAGAAATAAAATGTTGACAAAATTTTCTATAGCAATAAAATTTTGACAAAATTTTCAATAGCAATAAAGTTTTGAAAAAATGTTCTATAGAAATAAAATTTTGACAAAAATTTTCTATAGAAATAAAATTTTTACAAAATTAAAAAAAATAATCTTTTGAAAAAATTTTCTATAGCAATAAAATTTTGAAAAAATGTTCTATAGAAATAACATTTTGAAAAAATTTTCTATAGAAATAAATTTTGACAAAATTTCTATAGAAATAAAATTTTGGCAAAATTTTCTATAGCAAATAAAACTTTGACAAAATTTTCTATAGCAAATAAAATTTTGACAAAATTTTCTATAGAAATAAAATTTTGACATAATTTTCTATAGAAATAAAATATTGACAAAATTTTCTATAGAAGTAAAATTTTGACAAAAATTTGTTTACAAATCAAATATTGACAAAAATTTCTTTACAAATAAAATATTGACAAATTTTTCTATAAAAAAAAAATTGACAACATTTTCTATAGAAATAAAATGTTGACACAATTTTCTATAGAAGTAAAATTTTGACAAAAATTTGTTTACAAATCAAATATTGACAAAAATTTCTTAACAAATAAAATATTGACAAAATTTTCTATAGAAAAAAAATTACAAAATTTTCTATAGAAACAAAATTTTCTATAGATTCACGGGGTTTTTTCCTTCATTAATATTCCCCGTTTCATTTGTTATTTAGATACCATAAATTATTCAAAGTTTAAAAATTATGTTTAAGTTGAAAAGTTGTGTTATGTAACTGAACTCTTAAAACATAATTATTAAATTATTGTGTAAAATGAATTCATTCAAACAATAAAAATAGTAAAAAAAAAAAAAATTCTATAGAAATAAAATTTTGACAACATTTTTTACAGAAATATAATTTTGACAAAATTTTCTTTAGAAATAACAATTTGACAAAATTTTCTATAGAAATAAAATTTTGACAAAATTTTCTATAGAAATAAAATGTTGACATAATTTTCTATAGAAAAAAAAAATATTGACAAAATTTTCTATAGAAGTAAAATTTTGACAAAAATTTGTTTACAAACAAATATTGACAAAAATTTCTTTACAAATAAAATTTTGACAAAATTTTCTATAGCAATAAAGTTTTGAAAAAATGTTCTATAGAAATAAAATTTTGACAAAAATTTTCTATAGAAATAAAATTTTTACAAAATTAAAAAAAAATCTTTTGACAAAATTTTCTATAGCAATAAAATTTTGAAAAAATGTTCTATAGAAATAACATTTTGAAAAAATTTTCTATAGAAATAAGTTTTGACAAAATTTCTATAGAAATAAAATTTTGGCAAAATTTTCTATAGCAAATAAAACTTTGACAAAATTTTCTATAGAAATAAAATTTTGACAAAATTTTCTTTAGAAATAAAATTTTGACATAATTTTCTATAGAAATAAAATGTTAACAAAATTTTCTATAGAAATAAAATTTTGACAAAAATTTGTTTACAAATCAAATGTTGACAAAAATTTCTTTACAAATAAAATATTGACAAATTTTTCTATAAAAAAAATTTACAAAATTTTCTATAGAAATAAAATGTTGACACAATTTTCTATAGAAGTAAAATTTTGACAAAAAATTGTTTACACATCAAATATTGACAAAAATTTCTTAACAAATAAAATATTGACAAAATTTTCTATAGAAAAAAAAAAAATTACAAAATTTTCTATAGAAACAAAATTTTCTATAGAAATAAAATTTTGACAATATTTTTTACAGAAATATAATTTTGACAAAATTTTCTTTAGAAATAACATTTTGACAAAATTTTCTATAGAAATAAAATGTTGACAAAATTTTCTATAGAAGTAAAATTTTGACAAAAATTTGTTTAAAATCAAGTATTAAAAAAATTTCTATAGTAAATAAAATTTTGACAAAATTTTCTATAGAAATAAAATTTTGACAAAATTTTCTTTAGAAATAAAATTTTGACATAATTTTCTATAGAAATAAAATGTTAACAAAATTTTCTATAGAATTAAAATTTTGACAAAAATTTGTTTACAAATCAAATATTGACAAAAATTTCTTTACAAATAAAATATTGACAAATTTTTCTATAAAAAAAAATTTACAAAATTTTCTATAGAAATAAAATGTTGACACAATTTTCTATAGAAGTAAAATTTTGACAAAAATGTGTTTACAAATCAAATATTGACAAAAATTTCTTAACAAATAAAATATTGACAAAATTTTCTATAGAAAAAAAAATTACAAAATTTTCTATAGAAACAAAATTTTCTATAGAAATAAAATTTTGACAATATTTTTTACAGAAATATAAATTTGACAAAATAAAATATTGACAAATTTTTCTATAAAAAAAAATTGACAAAATTTTCTATAGAAATAAAGTGTTGACAAAATTTTCGATAGAAGTAAAATTTTGACAAAAATTTGTTTACAAATCAAATATTGCAAAATCTTCTTTACAAATAAAATATTGACAAAATTTTCTATAGAAAAAAAAATTTACAAAATTTTCTATAGAAATAAAATTTTGACAACATTTTCTATAGAAATAAAATTTTTACAAAATTTTCTATAGAAATAACATTTTGACAAAATTTTCTATAGAAATAAAATTTTGACAACATTTTCTATAGAAATAAAATTTTCACAAAATTTTCTATAGAAAAAAATTGACAAAATTTTCTATAGAAATAAAATGTTGACAACATTTTCTATAGAAGTAAAATTTTGACAAAAATTTATTTACAAATCAAGTATTGCAAAAATTTCTTTACAAATAAAATATTGACAAAATTTTGTATAGAAAAAAAATTTACAAAATTTTCTATAGAAACAAAATTTTCTACAGAAATACAATTTTAACAACATTTTCTACAGAAATAAAATTTTGACAAAATTTTCTATAGAAATAAAATTTTGGCAAAATTTTCTACAGCAAATAAAATTTTGACAAAATTTTCTATAGAAATAAAATTTTGAAAAAATTTTTTTTAGAAATAAAATTTTGACATAATTTTCTATAGAAATAAAATGTTAACAAAATTTTCTATAGAAGTAAAATTTTGACAAAAATTTGTTGACAAATCAAATATTGACAAAAATTCCTTTACAAATAAAATATTGACAAATTTTTCTATAGAAAAAATTGACTAAATTTCCTATATGTTCAATATCTATATATTCATTATCAATATCTATTATATAGTTTCCAACAAATTTGAAAGAGTTGAAATGGTATCAGCAATTTTGGTCGACTCGTACATAGTGGTGAAGCGTATAATATAGTCGGCCCCGCCCGACATTAGAATTTATTTACTTATTTATAGTTGAGTGCGGATGGTTTATAGTATGATTTAATCCGTCCCGACCGACTTTCTACTTTCCTTACTTGTTTATTATAAGAATTCGATTGGTAATTTGTGGTCACTATCAATCTTCCATTAGACAATTGTGGCTAACATTAAAAGTCGATTATTCGATTTAATTCGATTTTCAATAAAATAAAATTTTGAAAATTACAAAAGGCTAACTCCAGTCCCCTAGTCTCAGCACTGTAACAATTTAAGGCCACAAATATTTGGTAAAAAAAAATTATATTTTTTTTGATTTTAATGTTTTAAGGACCATTTGTAACAGTCGTTTTTTTCAATGACAGTGAATTTCAATTATACCCCATCGAATTTATGTAGCATAAATTAACATACGCCCAAAAACCTTTTTATTCTTGATTTCATATATTATGCATCCCTTGGGTACCAGATATCCGTCTACACCTGTTTTACATGTAAAACAACTCACATGCCGTAGGCTTTAAAAGACAGTGACAGTGGAATACTGCAAGGTGCACAGAAGCGAAACAACAAAACGGCAACAACAATGAAAAGGCCATAACTCTGGCAAACATTGTTCATAGACCCAAATTTAATTTGATATCGAAAAAAAAACAACCACCCTTTTTTTGCAGATAGCAAAAAAAAAACGTATTTGTCACCATTTCTATTTCCTTACAGTCCAAACTGTGTTTATGTGTCTACTCCAGCTAGGAAAAGCTTTCTTTTAGGCATTTCGAGTATTTCGTGTTAACTACGATAGCCCTCTATATAGCCAGACATAGAAAAACGTGAGTAGATATGCGTCGAGACTTTGGGGTAGACAGCGGCAAGTCAGCATGATTTTCCTTTTCGCTAGCCGGATTACAAAGGATTTCCACTATTGTCATTGAAAATACAACATGGGAACACGCAATGTTCCTACACCCACATGCACACCCACAATGGCTATACTAAGAGGGGGTCTTTCGATTCAGCACGAGTTTCGAATAAAGCCATAAATGTTATTTAAAATGGCTATGACAAAATATTTTTGAATTTTAAACGTTACCAAGTTGAAAATGTCATTTATTGGGTTATACGGCTTAATCTTTCTTTTTTGTCCTGGACGTATAAAGGCCCTGAATATGGGGAAATACTACTATTGAGGTACAAGACTGAATGTGGGTAAATGAATATCCTGCGATGAGGGAATGCGACACAGTGTCATAATGGATTAAAACAAAATGAGCCATGGAAATAAGGATTAGTCGATGATATATAGAGTTTTGGAAACATTAAGTAATTATTTTATGATTGTTAGGAGATACACTAAAAAAAATAATTGTATTTTAATTAAAAGGGTTTGCTCTTCATTTAAAGATTTGCTATTGATTCCAAGCCAAAAACCCAAGTTCTTCGCTTTATATGGGGGCTATAAATAATTATGCACCGATATGGACCAATCTTTGCATGGTTGTTAGCCACCATATATTAACACCACGGATGCAACATATTGAAGAAAATGGGCTTAGACTAAAGCCACTGAAGTTCCAAAAATTCACAATTTCATCAAGGCCTGGAATAAATGAAAACTGAAACAGCCATGAAGTTGCTTCGCTTGAACAAAAGTGGCCAGTTATCGAATGTGATTTTCTACCATGAGAAGTCCTTCCAAATTGAGCAGAAACAAAATGATCGGTATTACTTGCCAAAAAGGTCAACTGATCGATTGGTCACTAAAATTTAAGAGCCAGCGATGATAATGGTGTGGGTCACAGTAACGGCCCATTGTCGTTCTCGCCTCGCTCTCGCCTCGTAAAAATTTCATCCGATCCGGCTGAAATTTGGTACATGGTGTCAGCATATGATCTCTAACAACCATGCAAAAATTGGTCCACATCGGTCCATAACTATATATAGCCCCCATATAAACCGATCCCCCGATTTGGCTTGCGGAGCCTCTAAGAGAAGCAAAATTCATCCGATCTGGTTAAAATTTGGTACGTGATGGTAGTATATGATATTTAACAGCCATGCCAAAAGTGGTCCATATCAGTCCATAATCATATATAGCCCCCATATCAACCGATCCCCAGATTTGACCTCCGGAGCCCCTTGGAAGAGCAAAATTCATCCGATTCGGTTGAAATTTTGTACGTGATGTTAGTATATGGTATCCAACAGCCATGCAGGAATTGGTTCATATCAGTCCCCCTATATAAACCGATCCCCAGATTTGACATGCCTTTTGGAGCAGCAAAATTCATCCGATCTGGTTAAAATTTGGTTCGTGATGGTAGTATATGATATTTAACAGCCATGCCAAAAGTGGTCCATATCAGTTCATAATCATATATAGCCCCCATATCAACCGATCCCGAAATTTGGTTTTGGAGCCTCTTGGAGGAGCAAATTTCATACGAGTCAGTTGAAATTTGGTACATTGTGCTAGTATGTGGCCGTTAACAACCATGCCTAACTAGGTCCATATCGGTCTATAGTTATATATAGCCCTCAGATAAATCGATCTCCAATCACACTAAAATTGGCCCATATCAAGTTCATAATTGTACATAGCCCCCATATAAGCGACCCCCATATTTCAATTCTGGCTCTCTAGCACGTATGGACTAACTCACAATTTATACAGCGATGTTAAGAAGTTTTAAGATACCACAACCCAAGTAATTCGATTGTGGATGGCAGTCTTTCGTAGAAGTTTCTACGCAATCCATGGTGGTGGGTACATAAGATTCGGCCTGGCCGAACTTACGGCCGTATATACTTGTTTTTACTTTCTTACGATCATTGTTCATATTTTACTTCCATTGTTATATTTTCATGTCCAATTATTGGTCGGCATTCCGTTCCACTGTGACAGTCTGTTCTGTGCGTTATGCGGTAGAGCGTGCACAACGGCTGTCAAATTCTCATCAAATATAATTTTATTTGTCATTTTGATTATGACATTGTAATGCTTTAATTGATGTGATATTATTCTTCCCTTCCTTGCTCTTTATATTTCGACGCAATTGTACTATATACCCAGCTACGAAAATAACGCATATGTATCGGCTGTATGCTCACTGCCATTTGCCTATTGAGGGAGGAAAATTATTTGCATGAGTTCCATATAGCAGCCGTAGAATATTTACGTAAAATATTACAGAAATGTACATTCAAAAAAACAAACTCTCCCGCATTTTCAAGAACAAAGCAGGGAAAATATTCCTGATTCATTCAAATGAATGCATATTTTCTGGATGTTTTTATTGTGACGTTGGCCTGCTTTGGATTACATTGACGAATTTGTTGCTTTTGTTTTTGCTCACATAGTAAAAGAATGAGTGGGAAGAATTCGTGTAGACTTGCATGCGCCAATACACACGCACACACACACACATGCTTAATGGATTTTGTATGAAACGCATTTCAAGCCCACAACTGCTAACCATTTGGAGAGTACTTGTTCATGTGTTCGTTCACTTGCAATTGGTCACCGTCAATGCCATACCCACCCCCTCGTTAATTTGGTTGTTCCCAATGCACACGTCACACTATTGCCTGATGGATGTTATCTTTTCTCTTGTTTGGTTTTATGTTGTTCTTGCCGATTTCCCTTAACTAGAGAAGAGAACAAGAACATGCAAAACACAACAAACACACAAGTGATAGTCGGCAACCATGACAAGTTAAAAATTTTCTTTTGTTTTCTCCAAGCAAGTCATAATTGTTGATATTGTTTGTTTTTCGGGCAATTTTGCACAGTGGTTTGGCACACAATATAAACTCAATGTTAGGATATTACCATAAAACAAGTATATACGGCCATAAGTTCGGTCATGCCGAAGCTTATGTACACTCCACCATGGATTGCGTAGAATCTTATACTGATGACTGTCATCCACAATCGAATTACTTGGGTTGCGGTAACACTTGCCGATGGCAAGGTATCTTAAAACTTTCTAACACCGTCTTATAAATTGCAAGGTAGTCCATACGTGGTATACATTCAACTAAACAAGTATAAACGGCCGTAAGTTCGGCCAGACCGAATCTTATGCACCCTCCACCATGGATTGCGTAAAAACTTCTACGAAAGACTGTCATCCACAATCGAATTACTTGGGTTGTGGTATCTTAAATCGTTTTCTAAATTGTGAGTCAGTCCACACGTGGTATATATTAGACAAAAAGGTATGTAAGTCTACAAATAATTACGAATCTATATGGACTTTTGCACGGTACGTAGGGAGCCATAATTGAAATATGGGGGTCGCTTATATGGGGGCTATATACAATTATGAACTTGATATGGACCAATTTTTGTGTGATTGGGGATCGATTTATCTGAGGGCTATATATAACTATAGACCGATATGGACCTAGTTAGGCATGGTTGCTAACGGCCATATACTAGCACAATGTACCAAATTTCAACTGACTCGGAGGAAATTTACTCCTCCAAGAGGCTCCAAAACCAAATCTCGGGATCGGTTTATATGGGGACTATATATGACTGATATGGACCACTTTTGGCATGGTTGTTAAATATCATATACTACCACCACGTACCAAATTTCAACCAGATCGGATGAATTTTGCTTCTCCACAAGGCACCGGAGGTCAAATCTTGGGATCGGTTTATATAGGGGCTATATATAATTATGGACTGAAATGGACCAATTCCTGCATGGTTGTTGGATACCATATACTAACATCACGTACCAAATTTCAACCGAATCCGATGAAGTTTGCTCTTCCAAGGGGCTCCGGAGGTCAAATCTGGGGATCGGTTTATTTGGGCTATACATAATTATGGACCGATTTCTACCAATTTTTGCATGGGTGTTTGATGCCATATATTAACACCACGTACCGAATATCAACTGAATCAGATGAATTTTGGTCTTCCAAGAGGCTCCGGAGGTCAAATCTGGCGATCGGTTTATATGGAGCTATATATAATTATTCACCGATGTGTACCAGTTTTTGCATGGTCATTAGAGTCCATATACTAACACCATGTACCAAATTTCAGCCGGATAGGATGAAATTTGCTTCTCTTAGAGGCTCCGAATGCCAAATCGGGGGATCGGTTTATATGGGGGCTATATACAATTATGGACCGATGTGGACCAATTTTTGCATGGTTGTTAGAGACCATATACTAACACCATGTACCAAATTTCAGCCGGATCGGATGAAATTTGCTTCTCTTAGAGGGTCTGCAAGCCAAATTTGGGGGTCCGTTTATATTTGGGGCTATACGTAAAAGTGGACCGATATGGCCCATTTGCAATACCATCCGACCTACATCAATAACAACTACTTGTGCCAAGTTTCAAGTCGATAGCTTGATTCGTTCGGAAGTTAACGTGATTTCAACAGACGGACGGACGGACATTCTCAGATCGACTCAGAATTTTACCACGACCCAGAATATATATACTTTATGGGGTCTTAGAGCAATATTTCGATGTGTTACAAACGGAATGACAAAGTTAATATATCCCCATCCTATGGTGGAGGGTATAAAAATCAACTTTGTTTTCTTTAGGAGCAAATAAACTCAAATGGGTTGTCTACCATTTCGTTACTCATGGTAAGCAATTTTTGTTTTGTGTACACCTCTACATCCTTGTCACCAATATCACACACATCAAAAATGACGATAGATTACAGACCAAAAGTGTAATGTCACTAATGATCCTTGGGGTAAATGTAATGTAAAACTCATGCATAATAAATTATATTTAATAAGGTTATGATTGGATTCCTCAATTTAACCCTTAGCGTTGTACAATGTACAACCACTCACCCTCACCTACCCAATTTCAATAAAGGAAACTTTTCAAAAAAAAAAAAAACTCCTCTTTGCGCTTTTGTGTTTGTTGAATTAAGCTCACACACACACACACACGTACAACCAGCCAACACAATTTCAAAGGATGTCTTTGAGAATGTGTGTGTATGTTTTTTTTTTTTGTAGCTTTCCATACAATTCAGCTTTATTTATTTCCAGGAATGTAGGTATGTATGATATGATGATTATGATTGAACAGGTTTGCATTGTGAATGATTGGCATAGATGAATAATGCATTGAACAGTCATGAGGTCAAGTACATAATGAATACTGAGTTTAATTTTATGCGGTCATTGTTCGAGTGTATCGATAATATGGACATATCACGTAATATCATCATAATGTAATCGCCATAATAGCTACGTTGTGTACATCTCAAACTATGATTGAGAGAGAGAGCGAGAGCTTCATTACTTCGCAATCATAATTCCGTAGAAAGCGCAATGAGTTCAAGTGAATAAATTACGTTTATATAAATTGCATTAAGGTTGCTTTTAATCAACAATTTATGATTTTTTTTTTTGTTTTCGAATATGGTATGCAGATGTATTCATCCGAAACATATGCAGACAAACAAGCAATAACAGATGAATGAATTTTGTAGAAGAGTAAGAGACCTCTTTTAGTATGTCTTTAAAGAGTTAGGTTTACGCAAATTTTTTGGGTATTTAAATACCATTCATGCAATATTTTCCCTTCATAAAACAACAAGTAAAGAAAACAGATCTATACAGCCAATAGTTCGGTCAGACCGAATTTTAGGTACCCTCCGACAGGGATTGTGTACAGAGCAGGGCTGCCAATAAAATTTCAAGAAAAATCGTCACTTTTTCCGAAGAAATCGTCATAATCGTCACTTCCATTTTAAAAATCGTCAAAAAGTCTGCAATGTAAATAATATTAAAACCAAACTATTTTTTTGGTTAAAAACACAAGTATTTATTTCATTAATGAACAGAAAATTTACATACATAACTATGCATTTCAACAACAAAAGAATAATGAATTCAGATTTGTATAAAAATAACATAAACAAAAAACATTTTCATGCAATGCTATGCTATGCAATTCAAAAAATTATAAAAAATTATTTTTTAATATGTAGTTACTAATTCAGTAAGATTTTTATTTACAAATAAAAATAAAGATCTTTAATATTTACGTGTGTGTTGCCCGATTTCCAACAAATTTTACCACAAAACTCTTATTGATTGACTCTCCAATTCTACAGAAATAAAATTTTTACAAAATCTTCTACAGAAATAAAATTTTGACGAAATTTTCTATAGAAATGATATTTTGCAAAAATTTTTTTAGAAATAAAATTTTGCAAAAATTTACTATAGGAAAAAATTGCCAAAAATGTTCTAAAAAATACATTTTTACAAGAATGTTCTATAGAAATAAAAATGTGGAAACATTTTCTATAGAAAAAAAATTTTGACAAAATTTTTTATAGAAATAAAATTTTGACAAAATTTTCTATAGAAATAAAATGTTGGCAGAATTTGCTATAGAAATATAATTTTGACAGAATTTTCTATAGAAATAAAATTTTGACAAAATGTTGTATAGAAATAAAATTTTGACAAAATTTTCTATAGAAATAAAATTTTGACCGAATTTACTATAGAAACAAAATTTTGACAGAATGTCATTTTTTTACAGAATTAAGGTTTTGATAATTTTTTTGACAAAATTTTCTATAGAAATAAAATATTGACCAAATTTTCGCCCTAGATAAAATTTTGACAATTTTTTTACTGAAATAAAGCTTTGATAATTTTTTTTAGTGAAATGCAATTTTTACAAAACTTTCTAGACAAATAAAAGTTTGACAAATTTCTCTATAGAACTAAAATTTTGACCATTTTTTTACAGAAAGTTTTGACAATTCAGTAAGATTTTTATTTAAAAATAAAAATAAACATCTTTAATATTTATGTATGTGTTGCCCGATTTTCAAAAATTTGACCACAAAACTCTTATTGATTGACTCTCCAATTAAAAGGTACAATTTTCTACAGAAATAAAATTTTAACATAATCTTCTACACAAATAAAATTTTGACGAAATTTTCTATAGAAATGATATTTTGCAAAAAATTTTTTAGAAATAAAATTTTGCAAAAATTTACTATAGGAAAAAATTGCCAAAAATGTTCTAAAAAATACATTTGTACAAGAATGTTCTATAGAAATAAAAATGTGGAAACATTTTCTATAGAAATAAAATTTTGACAAAATTTCTATAGAAATAAAATTTTGACAAAATTTTTTATAGAAATAAAATTTTGACAAAATTTTCTATAGAAATAAAATTTTGACAGAGTTTTCTATAGAAATAAAATTTTGACAATATTTTCTATAGAAATAAAATTTTGCCAACATTTTCGATAGAAATAAAATATTGCCAACATTTTCTATAGAAACAAAATTTTCTATAGAAATAATATTTTGACAAAATTTTCTATAGTAATAAAAGGAGAAAATAAAATTGTTACAAAATTTTTAATAGAAATAAAATTTTGATAGAATTTCTATAGAAAAAAAATGTTGACAAAGTTTTCTGTAGAAATAAAATTTTGACAACATTTTTTATAGAAATAAAATTTTGACAAAATTTTGTATAGAAATAAAATTTTGACATAATTTTGTATAAAAATAAAATTTTGACAAAATGTTGTATAGAAATAAAATTTTGACAAAATTTTCTATAGAAATAAAATTTTGACCGAATTTACTATAGAAATAAAATTTTGACAGAATGTCATTTTTTTTACAGAATTAAGGTTTTGATAATTTTTTTGACAAAATTTTCTATAGAAATAAAATATTGACCAAATTTTCGCCCTATATAAAATTTTGACAATTTTTTTACTGAAATAAAGCTTTGATAATTTTTTTAGTGAAATGCAATTTTTACAAAACTTTCTAGACAAATAAAAGTTTGACAAATTTCTCTATAGAACTAAAATTTTGACCATTTTTTTACAGAAAGTTTTGACAATTCAGTAAGATTTTTATTTAGAAATAAAAATAAACATCTTTAATATTTATGTATGTGTTGCCCGATTTTCAAAAATTTGACCACAAAACTCTTATTGATTGACTCTCCAATTTTCTACAGAAATAAAATTTTAACATAATCTTCTACACAAATAAAATTTTGACGAAATTTTCTATAGAAATGATATTTTGCAAAAAATTTTTTAGAAATAAAATTTTGCAAAAATTTACTATAGGAAAAAATTGCCAAAAATGTTCTAAAAAATACATTTTTACAAGAATGTTCTATAGAAATAAAAATGTGGAAACATTTTCTATAGAAATAAAATTTTGACAAAATTTCTATAGAAATAAAATTTTGACAAAATTCCTATAGAAATAAAATTTTGACAAAATTTTTTATAGAAATAAAATTTTGACAAAATTTTCTATAGAAATAAAATTTTGACAGAGTTTTCTATAGAAATCAAATGTTGACAAAATTTTCTATAGAAATAAAATTTTGCCAACATTTTCTATAGAAAAAAAAATTTCTATAGAAATAATATTTTGACAAAATTTTCTATAGTAACAAAAGGAGAAAATAAAATTGTTACAAAATTTTTAATAGAAATAAAATTTTGATAGAATTTCTATAGAAAAAAAATGTTGACAAAGTTTTCTGTAGAAATAAAATTTTGACAACATTTTTTATAGAAATAAAATTTTGACAAAATTTTGTATAGAAATAAAATTTTGACAAAATTTTCTATAGAAATAAAATTTTGACCGAATTTACTATAGAAATAAAATTTTGACAGAATGACATTTTTTTTACAGAATTAAGGTTTTGATAATTTTTTTGACAAAATTTTCTATAGAAATAAAATATTGACCAAATTTTCGCCCTAGATAAAATTTTGACAATTTTTTTACTGAAATAAAGCTTTGATAATTTTTTTTGTGAAATGCAATTTTTACAAAACTTTCTAGACAAATAAAAGTTTGACAAATTTCTCTATAGAACTAAAATTTTGACCATTTTTTTACAGAAAGTTTTGACAATTCAGTAAGATTTTTATTTAAAAATAAAAATAAACATCTTTAATATTTATGTATGTGTTGCCCGATTTTCAAAAATTTGACCACAAAACTCTTTTGACAAAATTTTTTATAGAAATAAAATTTTGACAAAATTTTCTATAGAAATAAAATTTTGACAGAGTTTTCTATAGAAATAAAATTTTGACAGAATTTGCTATAGAAATAAAATTTTGACAGAGTTTTCTATAGAAATCAAATGTTGACAAAATTTTCTATAGAAATAAAATTTTGCCAACATTTTCTATAGAAAAAAAAATTCTATAGAAATAATATTTTGACAAAATTTTCTATACTAACAAAAGGAGAAAATAAAATTGTGACAAATTTTTCAATAGAAATAAAATTTTGATAGAATTTCTATAGAAATAAAATGTTGACAAAATTTTTTATAGAAATAAAAGTTTGAAAACATTTTCTATAGAAACAAAATTTTCTATAGAAATAATATTTTGACAAAATTTGCTATAGTAACAAAAGGAGAAAATAAAATTGTGACATAATTTTCAATAGAAATAAAATTTTGATAGAATTTCTATAGAAATAAAATGTTGACAAAATTTTTTATAGAAATAAAAGTTTGACAAAATTTTCTATGGAAATAAAATTTTGACAAAATTTTCTGTAGAAATAAATTTTCGATCGAATTTACTATAGAAATAAAATTTTGACAGAATTTCTATAGAAATAAAATTGTGACAAAATTTCTATAGTAATAAAATTTTGACAGAATTTCTTTAGAAATAATATTTTGACAAAAATGTCTATAGTAATAAAATTGTGACAAAATTTTCTATAGAAATAAAATTTTGGCAGAATTTCTATAGTAATAAAATTGTGACAAAATTTTCTAGAGAAATAAAATTTTGACAGAATTTCTATAGAAATAAAATTTTGACAAATATTTCTGTAGAAATAAAATTTTAACAAAAATGTCTATACATTTAATATAAAACAGTTCTTTCGATTAAAACAATATTTTTTTATATACTAACCACAAAAATTTGATCAACAACTTCAAAATATTTTTTTTTTTTAATTTGGTAGTTTTCTTGAAAAATTTGCTTTAAATTTTGGGGGATTATTTTTGGCACGAGTGGCAACCGTGATACTAACACGGTAGATATAAAATGGGGTATAGCTCCTCAATGTATGAAATCTCTAGCAAAAACTTTGCTGTTTCAACTACGGTCAAATGCATTCTCTCTTTTGAGTGTAACGTGGAACGGAGCTAATATCGTCATTTTTGGGGCAAAAATCGGAAAATCGGCATTTGCTCTTTTTTGGGTAAAAAATCGACAAAATGCCGATAAATCGGCAAAATTGGCAGCCCTGGTACAGAGTTATACTAAAAGCCAGCGACTCCGGAGCACGTGTGCCACTCGAACACAAAATAATCTACAAAAAAATTTTAAGAAAATTTTACCAAAATAAGTATAAATACCATCTGACCTACATCAATAACAACTACCTGTGCCAAGTTTTAAGTCGATAGCTTGTTTCGTTCGGAAGTTAGCGTGATTTCAACAGACGGACGGACGGACATGCTCAGATCGACTAAGAATTTCACCACGACCCAGAATATATATATACTTTATGGGGTCTTAGAGCAATATTTCGATGTGTTACAAACGGAATGACAAAGTTAATATACCCCCATCCTATGGTGGAGGGTACAAAAATTGCGGATGCATATTTTTTGAACACCTGTTTCTATATGAAGGAGATGTCAATTTGTCTGAAATTTGAAATCTAAAGGAAATTTAGAACCATAATGAGGTGAACCAAAAATGGTGAGTATTGGTCCATGTTTTGGTATAGCCCCCATATAGACCAATCTCCCGATTTTATTTCTTGGGCTTCTAGCATCCGTAGTTTTTATCCAATTTGCCTGAAATTTCAAATCTAGAGGTATTATAGGACCATAAAGAGGTATGCCAAAAAATGGTGAGTATCGGTCCATGTTTTGGTATTGCACCCATATAGACCGATCTACCGATTCATTTCTTGGACTTATAGAAACCGTGGTTTTTATCCAATTTGCCTCAAATTGAACATCAAGAAGTATTGTAGGACCATAAAAAGGTGTGCTGAAAGTGCTGAGTCTCAGTCCATGTTTTGATATAGGCCCCATATAGACCAATCTCCCTATTTCTTGGGCTTCTAGAATTCGTAGTTTTTATCCAATGTGCCTGAAATTTGAAATCTAGAGGTATTTTAGGACCATAAAGAGGTATGCCAAAACTGATGAGTATCGGTCCATGATTTGATATAGCCCCCATATAGACCGATCTCCCCATTTTACTTCTTGGGCTTATAGAAACCATAGTTATTGTCCAATTTGTCTGAAAATGAAAATCTGTAGGTTTTTTGGAACTATAAATATGTGTGCAAGAAATGATTTTATTGTTTGGGATTTTAGAAACCGTAGTTTCTATATAATTGTCCTGAAATTTGAATTCTAAAAGCATTTTAGAACCATAAAGAGGTGTGCCGAAAACGGTGAGTATCGGTTCATGTTTTAGTATAAGATCAATCTCTCGATTTCTTTGGGTTTCTTGAAACCGTAGTTTTTATCCGATTTGCCTGAAATTGTATTTTAGACTCACAAAAACGTGTATCGGATTTAGTTTTTATCGGTCCATATGGTAAGGTAAGGCCATATAGACCGATTTCACTTCTTGAGTGTATAGAAGGCGCACTGATCATGAAAATTACTTGAAACTGAATGTAATATATCCATATTTTACTTCTCGTAATCATTTAAATAATGGGGGTGAAAATCTACAGATTTTAGATTTCCAATCAAGATTTTATTTCATTAGTTTCTTGCACACTTACAAGAGATGTTAATGATTCCTGTAAAACTCAAACAAAAATGGTTCTTATAAATCCAAAATCTGATATAGTCTTCATAGGGAAAATCTTTAAATTTATCTTCGGGAAGTGTACTAGTTGAACGGCTCTGCTTGGGAGAATATCTGTCAATAAAAACCTCCTTAAATTTTAAAGGAACCTGATTCATGGTGGTTGGTATTTAAGATTCGGCCGGGCAGAACTTACTGATGTATATACTTGTTATACCCTCCACCATAGGATGGGGGGTATATTAACTTTGTCATTCCGTTTGTAGCACATCGAAATATTGTTCTAAGACCCCATAAAGTATATATATTCTGGGTCATGGTGAAATTCTGAGTCGATCTAAGCATGTCCGTCCGTCCGTCCGTCCGTCCGTCCGTCTGTTGAAATCACGCTAACTTCCGAACGAAACAAGCTATCGACTTGAAACTTGGCACAAATAGTTGTTATTGATGTAGGTCGGATGGTATTGCAAATGGGCCATATCGGTCCACTTTCACGTATAGCCCCCATATAAACGGACCCCCAAATTTGGTTTCCGAGGCCTCTAAGAGAAGCAAATTTCATCCGATCCGGCTGAAATTTTGTACATGGGGTTATTATATGGTCTCTAACAACCATGCAAAAATTGGTCCATATCCTTCCATAATTATATATCAGCGTTGCCAATTTAGCTTTTTTCCCGCTAGATTTGGCTTTTTTTGAAGACGTTTAGCGGGAAAAAAATGCATTTAGCTTTTAGCTTTTTTTCATGACCCTTTTAGCTATTTTTGGCTTTTTTATTTTCGACATGTTTCTATTGAAATATGGAAAAATCGGCGTTTTTATCTAAGCCTTGCTGCAAGTATAAGGGTTTCCACATATTTCAAAGCTCAGTTGAAACATTAATAATGAGTCCAGCCATTATGCGGGCATTTTTGTAGCAAGTACACCTTGTTGTAAAGTTTTCTCATTATATACATAAAAGTTATCGTAAACTTTAAATCTACTATGACCATACAAATTTGTTAGATAAGCTGTCAGTAAATTATTGGGAATATTATCATTTGACTCGTTTATCCTTTTTATGTTATTATAATATTCTAAAGTTATTACGATATTACTAAATTAAAATAGTAGATGTGAATAGCTTTGTGCACTGAAAAAATATTGTCGTCTCCTTAAAATACGAACGCGAATTTTGGTTATAATAGCATTTGTGAATTTCTTTTATATAAACTGTTTTCCTTGTCCAAAAGACGATAAAGTCGTTTTGTCCTTATAATTAAGTGATTCAACTTAAAAATGGGTATGTTTTCATGAAAGAAGAAAGAATTAATGAAATAGTCTTTAAATGTGAGGAGTTTTTGCATCTTAACCACAAACCAAAATAGCGTTCAAAAATAGAAGATGTTTTTCAACACTTTATTTTAAAAACGTATGTATACAATAATTTCTACTTGAAGTCGAGTCTGAATTTGGAAATTTAAGTTGGCGTTAGCACGTTTTTAAAGCACTTTGATAGCTCATGAAGAAAAGGAAAATGTTTTTACTGGGAAATGTAAACTATAGGTATTTTCTACAATTTAAATAAAAGTAATGTATTTCGAATTTTTCACAATTTCAAATCCAAACTGAAATTTTATTTAAAAAAAATGACAAATCATGTTTTTACCAAATCCAAAGCATGCTTAGATCATTTAATATTTTAAAATAACAAGTAAATAAAATAGAGGTGTTGGGAAGGTAGCTCCAACAAAACGAAGGACTTCCAGTAAAAAAATTGTGATAGTAATCAAAATGTATCGAATACGCAAACAGATCTAATATGCCTTAGATATTATTACAGTCTCACAGAAGTGGAATTAAAATGAAAATAATATGCATTGTAAGTAAAATAAAGCCTTTAAGTTTGTTAAATTTCAATACAAAAAATTTAGCTTTTTTTCTAGCTATTTTTTAGCATTTGTTAGCTTTTTTTAGCTATGTTTTTGGGCAAATCTAGCGGTTTTTGGTGAAACAATTCTGGCAACGCTGTTATATATAGCCCCCATATAAACCGATCCCCCGATTTGGCTTGCGGAGTCTCGAAGAAAAGCAAATTTCATCCGATCCGGCGGAAATTGGGTACATGATGTTAGTATATGATCTCTAACAACCATGCAAAAATTGGTTCACATCGGTCCATAATTATATATAGCCCCCTTATCAACCGATCCACCGAGTTGGCTTGCGGACCCTCTAAGAGAAGCAAATTTCATCCGGACCGGCTGAAATTTGGTACATGGTGTAAGTACATGGTCTCTAACAACCATGCAAAAATTGGTCCATATCGGTCCATAATTATATATAGCCCCCATTTAAACCGATCCCCCGATTTGGCTTGCAGAGCCTCTAAGAGAAACAATTTTCATCCGATCCGGCTGAAATTTGGTACATGGTGTTAGTATGTGGTCTCCAACAACCATGCAAAAATTGGTCTATATCGGTCCATAATTATATATAGCCCTATATAAACCGATCTCCCGATTTGGCTTGCGGAGCCTCTAAGAGAAGCAAATTTCATCCGATCCGGCTGAAATTTGGTACATGGTGTTAAAATATGGTTTTTAACAACCATGCGAAAATTGGTCCACATCGGTCTATAATTATATATAGCCCCCATATAAACCGATCCCTCGATTTGGCTTGCAGAGCCTCTAAGAGAAACAATTTTCATCCGATCCGGCTGAAATTTGGTACATGGTGTTATTATATGGTCTCTAACAACCATGCAAAAATTGGTTCACATCGGTGCATAATTATATATAGCCCCCTTATCAACCGATCCACCGATTTGGCTTGCGGAGTCTCTAAGAAAACCAAATTTCATCCGATCCGCTTGACATTTGGTACATGGTGTTAGTTTATGGTCTCTAACAACCATGCAAAAATTGGTCCATATCGGTCCATAATTATATATAGCCCCCCTATAAACCGATCACCAGATTTGACCTTCGGAGCCTCTTGGAAGACCTAAATTTATCTGATGCAGTTGAAATTTGGTACGTGATGTTAATATATGGCCTTAAACCCCATGCAAAAATTGGTCCATATCGGTCCATAATTATGTATAGCCCAAATAAACCGATCCCCAGATTTGACCTCCGGACACCTTGGAAGAACAAAATTCTTTCCATTCGGTTGAAATTTGGTACTTGATGTTAGTATAGGGTATCCAACAACCATGCAGGAATTGGTTCCTATCAGTCCATAGTAATATATAGCTCCCATATAAACCGATCCCCAGATTTGACCTCCGGTGCCTTTTGGAGAAGCAAAATTCATCCGATATGGTTGAAATACGTGGTACGTGGTGGTAGTATATGATATTTAACAACCATGTGAGTTGAAATTTGTGAATGACAGTCTTTCGTAGAAGTTTCTACGCAATCCATGGTGGAGGGTACATAAGATTCGGCCTGGCCGAACTTACGGCCGTATATACTTGTTATACCCTCCACCATAGGATGGGGGTATATTAACTTTGTCATTCCGTTTGTAACACATCGAAATATTGCTCTAAGACCCCATAAAGTATATATATTCTGGGTCGTGGTGAAATTCTGAGTCGATCTAAGCATGTCCGTCCGTCCGTCCGTCTGTCCGTCTGTCCGGCTGTCCGTCCGTCTGTGGAAATCACGCTAACTTCCGAACGAAACAAGCTATCGACTTGAAACTTGGCACAAGTAGTTGTTATTGATGTAGGTCGGATGGTATTGAAAATCGGCCATATCGGACCACGTTTTCGTATAGCCCCCATATAAACCGATCCCCAAATTTGGCTTGGGGAGCCTCCCGAAGCAGCAAAATTCATCCGATCCGGTTGAAATTTGGTACCTGATGTTAGTATACGGCCTCTAACACCCATGTAAAAATTGGTCCATGTCGGTCCATAATTATATATAGCCCCCATATAAACCGATCCCCAGATTTGACCTCCGGAGCATCTTGGAGGGGAAAAATTCCTCCGATCCGGTTGAAATGTGGTACCTGATGTTGGTATACGGTCTCTAACAACCATGCATAAATTGGTCCATATCGGTCCATAATTATATATAGCCCCCATATAAACCGATCCCCAGATTTGACCTCCGGAGCCTCTTGGAGGGGCAAAATTCATCCGATCCTGTTGAAATTTGGTACCTGATGTTAGTATACGGCCTCTAACAACCATGCAAAAATTGGTCCATATCGGTTCATAATTATATATAGCTCCCATATAAACCGATCCCCAGATTTGAACTCCGGAGCCTCTTGGAGGAGCAAAATTCATCCGATCCAATTGAAATTTAGTACGTGGTGTTAGTATATAGTCTCTAACAACCATGCAGAAATTGGTCCATATCGGTTCATAATTATATATAGCTCCCATATAAACCGATCCCCAGATTTGACCTCAGGAGCATCTTGGAGGAGCGAAATTCATCCGATCCAGTTGAAATTTGGTACATGGTGTTAGTATATGGTATCTAACAACCATGCAAAAATTGGTCCATATCGGTCCATAATTATATATAGCAAAAGTCATCCGATGCGGTTGAAATTTGGTACATTTTGTCAATATATGGCCTCTAACAGCCATGTAAAAATTGGTCAATATCGGTCTTTAGTTATATATAGCCGATGACTTATTACACAAAAATTGGTCCATATCGCCAAAAATAATCTACCAAAACTTTATTTCCATAGAAAATTTTGTCAAATTTTATTACTATAGAAAGTTGTGTCAAAATTTCATTTCTATAGAAAGTTTTGTCAAACGTTTATTTCTATAGAAATGTTTGTCAAAATTTTATTTCCATAGAAAGTTTTGTCAAAATTTTATTTTTATAGAAAATTTTGTAAAAAATTTATTTCTGTAGAAAATTTTGTCAACATTTTATTTCTATACAAAATTTTGTCAACATTTTACTTCCATAGAAAATTTTGTCAACATTTTATTTCTATAGAAAATTTTGTCAAGTTTATATTTCTATACAAAATTTTGTCACAATTTTATTTCCATAGAAAATTTTGTCCAGTTTTCATTTCTATAGAAAATTTTGTCAAACTATATTATATACGTATTTAATCGGCCTTTTTTTGTTTAATATATACCCCGTATGGGCTAACTTACAATTTAGAAGACAGTGTTAAAAAGTTTTACGATACCTTGCCATCGGCAAGTGTTATCGCAACCCAAGTAATTCGATTGTGGATGACAGCCTTTAGTAGAAGTTCCTACGCAATCCATGGTGGAGGGTACATAAGATTCGGCCTGGCCGAACTTACGGCCGTATATACTTGTTTTTATATTAACTTTATAAAAAATATTGTTAAATTTTATTTTTTAGAAAATTTGGCAGAATTTTACTTCTATAGAAAATTTTGTTAAAATCTTATTTCTATAAAAAAATGTTGTCAAAATTTGATTTCTGTAGAGCATTTTGTTAAAATTTTATTTCCATAGAAAATTTTGTAAAAGTTTTATCTCTATAGAAAATTTTTTGAAAATTTTATTTCATATTTGTTTTTTTTTTATCTCAGACTAAAACCATTGTGTTGACTAAACTACAAGAGTAGCTTAACCAACAGTGGAAAAGAATGTTTGTCAAATTTATTTGGACAAAGCCCTATAGACTGCAAGATGGTTGGATGGACGCACTTTTCGGAATTACCACATTCTTCATCAGCATCCTCTACTTGCAGCAAAACTATCAACCAATTATCAGAATGAATTCGGGTAATTCACTAAACCCAAAGTGAACTACACTTGAACTTTTCGAAAAAAAAAGGTTTATGATAGTCGGCTTATGCCTAAATAAATCTATGTACAAACATCTTTCCTTTCCTATCTCTATAGAAAATCTTGTCAAAATTTTATTTCTATAGAATATTTTTTCAACATTTTATTTCTGGAGAAAATTTTGTCAAAATTTTATTTCTATAGAAATTGTTGTCAACATTTTATTTCTAGAGAAATTTATTTCTATAAAAATTTTTGTTTCTTTACTTCTATAAAAAATATTGTCAAAATGTTATTCCAAGAGAAAATTTTGTCAAAATTTTATTTCTATAGAAAATTTTGTCAAAATGTTATTCCAAGAGAAAATTTTGTCAAAATTTTATTTCTATAGAAGGTTTTGTCAAAATGTAGTTCTGTAGAAAATGTTGTAAACTTTTTTTCTGTAGAAAATTTATTATAATCGATGATGATATAATCGATGATGATAATGGATTAGGATTAAAAGAGTAATTGGCCTCAAAAAAATTACATTGTAAATTTCCTTTCATTCATCCCTGAAACATTTATAATCATACGCACCCATATTTCGGCAATTTATGGAATATCCTTTAGCCTTAGGCCTTGATTATTTTACAAACTAAGTCAAACCCTTAAAATATAAATTTATTAAAATACAATTGATGTGTGCTTGTGTGAGTGGCTATGTGTGTCCGTAGAAAATATTTTAACACAAAACATCACCACAACAAATTGCTCTATGTGGTCAGTTCGAACGAGCATATATGGCCTGAAGGCCAAATAATTTTACAACCATGATGATAAAAATTAAGATTGAAATTGAGTTTCACACATGCATTTGTGATGGTTCTGCAACATTTTTTTTCGGCAGTATGAAATGTGTTCTAGGAATGAGCTCGTTAGTACTCTATTTGGAAATTGTCCATTAGGGTTAGATCTAAAAATTGACTTGGAAATTAGGTATCCAATACAGAAACCACAATATGAATTTTACAAGAAATTTTCATTGGAAAATGTTTTTGTAATGAACAAAATGTTCAAGATGAAAATTTATTTGGGATATTGAAACAACACATTGGCTACGAATTGTATCTAGTAAGAAGAAATTAATGGTAGTGAGCGTAACAATAAGGAACCTGTGATACTAATGACCGAAGTACGGAGGACTGTAGGCATATTGACCGGAAATTTCAGGACACACCTGCGCTTAACCGAAGCAGCGCATATAAACTTAAGAAAAGTGACACCACCAGAATAGAAAATATGGGGTAATTTTACAAAATAGCCAAGTAATCTACAATAAGTGGGTATAAATATTGGGTGCGTAAATTACGTTCAAACTAGTAAAGGGTGGTTAAATTGTAAGGACCGATGTTGAATGTGAACCACACCTAAACGCCAAGTTTTTTTCCGAATTTTATTTGACATTTCTTTATTTCAGACTTAATCAATTTGAACCATGGATAGATACACAATCCAACAACATGTTAAATGGTTCCAAGAAATGGCAACAGTGGATGATCAATTTTCGAAGAAAATCATCTTCAGTGAAGAGGCACATTTTCACCTCAGTGGATTCGTCAATAAACAGAATTGTCGCATTTGGGCAAATGAGAATCCAAGAGTGATTGTCGAAAAACCAATGCACCCACAAAGAGTGACTGTTTGGTGCGGTTTATGGGCTGGCGGCATCATCGGGCCGTATTTTATCCAAAATGAGGCCGGTCAGGCAGTTACTGTGAATGGTGTTCGCTATCGTAAAATGATAACGAACTTTTTATGGCCCGAATTGGAAGATATGGATGTGGACGATATGTGGTTTCAGCAGGACGGTGCCACTTGCCACACAGCTAACGAAACAATGGCTCTTTTGCGCAACAAATTCAATGGCCGTGTTATCTGACGTAATGGCGATGTCAATTGGCCGCCAAGATCATGTGATTTGACACCTTTGGACTTTTTTCTTTGGGGTTATTTGAAAGAAAAGGTGTACGCCGATAAGCCAGCAACAATTCAAGAGCTAAAGGATGAGATAATTCGGCACATTAACAGCATAGAACCTCCATTATGCCTCAGCATCATCGAAAATTTGGACCATCGGATGAAGGTGTGCCACCGAGGTCGCGGCGCCCATTTGGCCGATATTTTGTTCCATACATAATTGAGTAATACCAATATATCATAATAACATAAAATTACAAATCGGCCCTTGAAATTTTAACCACCCTTTATATAGGGACTTAAGTTCGGCCGGGCCAAATCTTAAATACCTACCACCATGAATCAAATAATAAAATTGTTTCCTTTGAAAACTCTTCGTTGGGTTACTTGAAAATATGTAGAATCTGAGTTGGATTTGATGACAGATACCCTGCCAAGCAAACATATTTACCAACACATAGAAATCGGTAGGCCTAACACATGGGGGCTATATAAAAACATGGACCAATCCACGCTATATTCGCTACGGCTATCTACGGAACTATAATACCCCTAAATTTTGAATTTCAGGCAAATAAGATAAAAATTGCGGTGTCTAGAAGTTCAAGACGTCAAATCGGGAGATCAGTCTAAATTGGCGCTATATCAAAATATGGACCAATCCACGCTATATTCTCTACGGCAAAACACGAGTTTGCGCAATATTTCAAAACGATATCTTCATTATTGAAGGCTGTAGCGTTATTACAACCGAGAGACGAACAGTCAAATAGGAAGACAGATAGACGGACAGACCGACATACCTTATGCAGCCGGAAATCGATATTTCGATATTTTACCAACGGAATGATAAACACACTACATCCCCATCACCATTCTATGGTAATGGGTATAATAAAAATATTTATGTAATACCCAAAAAAATTGAAGAATTTGACACGATATCAAAAATTTTGAAAAAATTACCTATAGAAATACAATTTTGGCAAAATTTTCTACATAAATAAAATTGTGATAAAATTTTCTATAGAAACGAAATTTTTACAAAATTGTCTATAGAAACGAAATTTTGACAAAATTTTCTATAGAAATAAAATTATTATTTTTTTGTTTGTTATTGTTGGCTTCTCTTCAATCGTTATTGTTGTTTCTTTGATCTCAGCTTAAAGCCATGCATTGACTAAACTACAAGTGTAGCTTAACCAACAGAGGAAAAGTATGCTTGTCAAATTTATTTGGGCAAAGCCCTATAGACTGCAAGATGGTTGGATGTACAGCTGTTTCGGAATTACCACATTCCTCATCAGCATCCTCTACATGCAGCAAAACTATCAACCAATTATCAGAATAAATTCGGGTAATTCACTCAACCCGACGTGAACTACACTTGAACCTCCCGAAAAAGGGTTTGATAGTCGGCTACTGCCTAAACAAATTTGCCAGCATAAACAACAATAACGATTGAAGAGAAGCCAACAATAACAAACAAAACGAATGAAGATAGAGGAAGCACGCTCAAAAACAAACCCAGCCAAATACATTCAAATCGATGATTTGAGTTTGGCAAAGGAAAAGAGATATGCTGGCAAATTTGTTTAGGCAGTAGCCGACTATCAAACCCTTTTTCGGGAGGTTCAAGTGTAGTTCACGTCGGGTTGAGTGAATTACCCGAATTTATTCTGATAATTGGTTGATAGTTTTGCTGCATGTAGAGGATGCTGATGAGGAATGTGGTAATTCCGAAACAGCTGTACATCCAACCATCTTGCAGTCTATAGGGCTTTGCCCAAATAAATTTGACAAGCATACTTTTCCTCTGTTGGTTAAGCTACACTTGTAGTTTAGTCAATGCATGGCTTTAAGCTGAGATCAAAGAAACAACAAGAAATAAAATTATGATAAAAATTATTATAGAAATAAAATTTAGACAAAATTTTCCATAGAAATAAAATTTTGACAAAATTTTCTACAGAAATAAAATTCTGTCAAAATTTCTTATGGATATAAAATTTTGACAAAATTTTTATAAACATACAATTTTGACAAAATTTTCTACAGAAATTATATTTTGACAAAATTTCGTAAAGACATAAAATGTTGACAAAATTGTCTATAGAAATAATATTTTGACAAAATTTTCTATAGAAATATACAATTTTGACAACATTTTCTATGGGAATAAAATAGAAATACAATTTTGGCAAAATTTTCTACGTAAATAAAATTTTGATAAAATTTTCTATAGAAACGAAATTTTGACAAAATTGTCTATAGAAACGAAATTTTGACAAAATTTTCTATAGAAATAAAATTATGATAAAAATTATTATAAAAATAAAATTTAGACAAAATTTTCCATAGAAATAAAATTTTGACAAAATTTTCTACAGAAATAAAATTCTGTTAAAATTTCTTATGAATATAAAATTTTGACAAAATTTTTATAAACATACAATTTTGACAAAATTTTCTACAGAAATTATATTTTGACAAAATTTCGTAAAGAGATAAAATGTTGACAAAATTGTCTATAGAAATAATATTTTGACAAAATTTTTATAGAAATATACAATTTTGACAACATTTTCTATGGGAATAAAATAGAAATACAATTTTGGCAAAATTTTCTACATAAATAAAATTGTGATAAAATTTTCTATAGAAACGAAATTTTGACAAAATTGTCTATAGAAAAGAAATTTTGACAAAATTTTCTATAGAAATAAAATTATGATAAAAATTATATTATTATAGAAATAAAATTTTGACAAAATTTTCTACAGAAATAAAATTCTGTCAAAAATTCTTATAGAAATAAAATTTTGACAAAATTTTTATAAACATACAATTTTGACAACATTTTTACAGAAATTATATTTTGACAAAACTTCGTAAAGACATAAAATGTTGACAAAATTGTCTATAGAAATAATATTTTGACAAAATTTTCTATAGAAATATAAAATTTTGACAACATTTTCTATGGCAATAAAATTTTGGTAGATTATTTTTGCTTCGAGTGGCAATCGTGATTTTCTTGTGATTGGGGATCGGTTTATATGGGGGCTATATATAATTATGGACCAATGTGAACGAATTTTTGCATGGTTGTTAGAGACCATATACCAACATCATGTACCAAATTTCAGCCGGATCGGATGAAATTTGCTTCTCTTAGAGGGTCCGCAAGCCAAAGCGGGGGATCGGTTTATATGGGGGCTATATATAATTATAGACCGATGTGGACCAATTTTTGCTTGGTTGTTAAAGACCATATTCTTACAAAATGTACCAAATTTCAGACGGATCGGATGAAAGTTGCTTCTCTTGGAGGCTCCGCAAGCCAAAGCGGGGGAGCGGTTTATATGGGGGCTATATATAATTATGGACCGATGTGGACCAATTTTTGCATGGTTGTTAGAGACCATTTACTAACACCATGTACCAAATTTCAGCCAGATGGGATGAAATATGCTTCTCTTAGGGGCTCCGCAAGCCAAATCTGGGGCACGTTTGTATGGGGCCTATGCGTAAAAGTGAACCGATATTGCCCGGTTGCAATACCATCCCACCTATATCAACAAGTAAGGAAAGTCTAAAGTCGGGCGGTGCCGACTATATTATACCCTGCACCACTTTGTAGATCTAAATTTTCGATACCATATCACATCCCTCAATTGTGTTGGGGGCTATATATAAAGGTTTGTCCCAAATACATACATTTAAATATCACTCGATCTGGAAGAATTTGATAGACTTCTACAAAATCTATAGACTCAAAATTTAAGTCGGCTAATGCACTAGGGTGGAACACAATGTTAGTAAAAAAATAATATGGGAAACGTTTAAATCTGAAGCAATTTTAAGGAAACTTCGAAAAAGTTTATTTATGATTTATCGCTCGATATATATGTATTAGAAGTTTAGGAAAATAAGAGTCATTTCTACTACTTTTCGACTAAGCAGTGGCGATTTTACAAGGAAAATGTTGGTATTTTGACCATTTTTGTCGATATCAGAAAAACATATATATGGGAGCTATATCTAAATCTGAACCGATTTCAACCAAATTTGGCACGCATAGCAACAACGCTAATTCTACTCCCTGTGCAAAATTTCAACTAAATCGGAGTTAAAAATTGGCCTCTGTGGTCATATGAGTGTAAATCGGGTGAAAGCTATATATGGGAGCTATATCTAAGTCTGAACCGATTTCAACCAAATTTGGCGCGCATAGCAACAATGCTAATTCTACTCCCTGTGCAAAATTTCAACTAAATCGGACCAAAAAAGTGGCCTCTGTGGTCATATGAGTGTAAATCGGCCGAAAGCTATATATTGGAGCTATATCTAAATCTGAATCAATTTCAACCAAATTTTGCACGCATAGCTACAATGCTAATTCTACTCCCTGTGCAAAATTTCAACTAAATCGGAGTAAAAGATTGGCCACTGTGGTCATATGAGTGTAAATCGGGCAAAAGCTATATATGGGAGATATATCGAAATCTGAACCGATTTCAACCAATTTTGGCACGCATAGCTACAATGCTAATTCTACTCCCTGTGCAAAATTTCAACCAAATTGGGGTAAAACTCTGGCTTCTGGGACCGTATTAGTCCATATCGGGCCAAAGATATATATGGGAGCTATATCTAAGTCTGAACCGATTTCAATAAAATTTGGCACACTTGACTATAGTACTAATTGTTCTTCTTGTGCAAAATTTTAAGTAAATTAGGGTAAAACTCTGGCTTCAGGAGCCATATAAGTCCATGTCGGGCGAAATATATATATGGGAGCTATATCTAAATCTGAACCGATTTCTTCCAAAATTAATTGGGATCTATTCTGAGCCAAAACAAATACTTGTGCCAAATTTGAAGTCGATTGGGCTAAAACTGCGACCTAGACTTTGATTACAAAAATGTGTTCACGGACAGACGGACAGACGGTCATCGCTATATCGACTCAAGAGCCCACCCTGAGCATTTTTGCCAAAGACAACATGTGTCTATCTCGTCTCCTTCTGGGTGTTGCAAACATATGCACTAATTTATAATACCCTGTTCCACAGTGTGCCAAGTTTCAAGTCGATAGTTTGTTTCGTTCGGTATATAGTGTGATTTCAACAGACGGACGGACATGCTAAGATCGACTCAGAATTTCACCACTACCCAGAATATATAAAGGGTGATTTGTTAAGAGCTTGATAACTTTAAAAAAAAAACGCATAAAATTTGCAAAATCTCATCGGTTCTTTATTTGAAACGTTAGATTGGTCCATGACATTTACTTTTTGAAGATAATTTCATTTAAATGTTGACCGCGGCTGCGTCTTAGGTGGTCCATTCTTAAAGTCCAATTTTGGGCAACTTTTTCGAGCATTTCGGCCGGAATAGCCCGAATTTCTTCGGAAATGTTGTCTTCCAAAGCTGGAATAGTTGCTGGCTTATTTCTGTAGACTTTAGACTTGACGTAGCCCCACAAAAAATAGTCTAAAGGCGTCAAATCGCATGATCTTGGTGGCCAACTTACCGGTCCATTTCTTGAGATGAATTGTTCTCCGAAGTTTTCCCTCAAAATGGCCATAGAATCGCGAGCTGTGTGGCATGTAGCGCCATCTTGTTGAAACCACATGTCAACCAAGTTCAGTTCTTCCATTTTTGGCAACAAAAAGTTTGTTAGCATCGAACGATAGCGATCGCCATTCACCGTAACGTTGCGTCCAACAGCATCTTTGAAAAAATACGGTCCAATGATTCCACCAGCGTACAAACCACACCAAACAGTGCATTTTTCGGGATGCATGGGCAGTTCTTGAACGGCTTCTGGTTGCTCTTCACTCCAAATGCGGCAATTTTGCTTATTTACGTAGCCATTCAACCAGAAATCAGCCTCATCGCTGAACAAAATTTGTCGATAAAAAAGCGGATTTTCTGCCAACTTTTCTAGGGCCCATTCACTGAAAATTCGACGTTGTGGCTCGTTAGTAAGTCTATTCATGATGAAATGTCAAAGCATACTGAGCATCTTTCTCTTTGACACCATGTCTGAAATCCCACGTGATCTGTCAAATACTAATGCATGAAAATCCTAACCTCAAAAGAATCACCCTTTACTTTATGGGGTCTTAGAAC
Organism: Haematobia irritans; assembly: GCF_050003625.1. Classification (NCBI taxonomy): domain Eukaryota; kingdom Metazoa; phylum Arthropoda; class Insecta; order Diptera; family Muscidae; genus Haematobia; species Haematobia irritans. The sequence continues at coordinate 29,022,012 of NC_134400.1, forward strand.
AATATTTCGATGTGTTATAAAGAGAATGACAAAGTATAAAAAAAACCTTTGTTACATAACATATCAGCCACCATGTTAAATAACCACAACCTTAATTTCCCAATCTAGAGGTAGATTATTTGATTGTTTGCTATTAGAAATAAGAAATTCAAATACATTTTCTTTTTTTTTCACAAAATATTCATTATTCATTTTCAGGTCAAAAAAATTCTACATTGTTACTTTACTCTTGGACACTATAGAGGAAATTTTTGTAGAGCATACAACCAAAAAATCAATAAACTCAAATAGCCACAAAGGATATACTGTCGTATATACCGACAATAAACAAGGCCATAAAACTTGACAGGACACAAAGCAATGAGAAAGGACCAATATTAAAAAAGCCACCCACTAAACAAATTTGCAGCAAGGAATCTCTTTTGTGGATGATGCATGCCAGGATTTACTTTATCCATAGACCCATAGCCATGGACCAATCGATAGGGCGAATGGGTGGGTGAGTGAAGGCAAACAATGAAATCACCATTGTGCGCTTGACATGATCTAGTTTAAACGATAAATAATTGCTAAGATCAACAATTTGACCAGGACATTGAGGTATGATGGTATGTTTTCCTCATGCACTAACAGAAATCGCAGCTCGTGGCATGGTGCTATAGCCATGGATTACAGAATTAAGATTATATGGCCATAGAAAAAATTTATTACATTCTTTTTGGATTCTATGCAATGAGTAAATCTACGCATTTGAGGTACATTACTAAAATGATGACATTAAAAAATGAAAACAAGTGAGTAAAATAGAAAGTCTGGTGGTCCGGCTATATCATACCCTAAACCACCACTCAAATCCAAGAGATCTTCACGTAAATCTGAATAAGATCGGTTAGTACGTTTGTGTTTGAATTTTGAATAACATTGTTTAATAACTAAGGGTACTACGACCAAATTTGGTAAAATCGAGTTATACCTACAGTGAGCGACGATTTTGTTTCAAAATAGTTTTTATTTTAGCCTTTACATCTACGATTTTATTACTTACATTGTATTAAACTTACACATTAAAAATGATAAACTCAACACTGCAAGACTATGCATTAACAAAACCCTTGGTACACTGTATTTTGACGCTCACTGTATATATGGCAGTTATATTTAAATATGAACCGATTTCTATTACGATTGCCACTCGGGACAAAATTTTTGCCAAAGAACTACCACTAAAAACAAGTTATTGTGCAAAATTTTATTTCTATAGAATATCTTGTCAAAATTTTATTTCTATAGAAAATCTTGTCAAAATTTTATTTCTATAGAAAATTTTGTCAAAATTTTATTTCCATAGAAAAAGTTGTCAAAATTTTATTTCTATAGAAAATTTTGTCAAAATTTTATTTCTTAGAAAATTTTATACTATAGAAAATTTTGTCAAAATTTTATATCTATAGAAAATTTTGAGAAAATTTTATTTCTATAGAAAATTTTGTCAAAATTTAATTTCAATAGAAAATTTTGTAAAAATTTTATTTCTATAGAAAATTTTGTCAAAATTTTATTCCTATAGAAAATTTTGTTAAAATTTTATTTCTATAAAAAAATTTGTCAAATTTTATTTCTATAAAAAATTTGTCAAAATTTTATTTCTATAGAAAAATTTTGTCAAAATTTTATTTCTATAGAAAATTCTGTCAAAATTTTATTTCTATAGTAAATTTTGTCAACATTTTACTCCTACACAAAATTTTGTCAAAATTTTATTTCTATAAAAAATTTTTGCCAAAATTTTATTTCTATAGAATATTTTTTTAAAATGTATTTATAATTTTGTCAAAATTTTATTTGTACCGAAAATTTTTCAAAATATTATTTCTATAGAAAATTTTGTAAAAACTCTATTGAACATTTTGTCAAAATTTTATTCCTATAGAAAATTGTGTCAAAATTTTATTTCTGTATAAAATTTTGTCAAAATTCTATGTCTATAAAAAATTTTTCAAAATTTTATTTCTATAGAATATTTTTTCAAAATTTATTTATATCGAAAATTTTGTCAAAATATTATTTCTATAGAAAATTTTGTAAAAATTTTATTTCTATAGAAAATTTTGTAAAAATTTTATTTCTATAGAAAATTTTGTCACAATTTTATTTCTACAGAAAATTTTGTCAAAATTTTATTTCTATAGAAAATTTTGTCAAACTTTTCTTTCTATAGAAATTTTTGTCAAAATTTTATGTCTATAGAAATCTTTGTCAACATTTTATTTCTATAGAAAATTTTGTCATAATTTTATTTCTGTAGAAAATTTTGTCAAAATTTTATTTCTATAGAAAATTATGTCAAAATTTATTTTCTACAGAAAATTTTGTCAAAATTTTATTCCTATAGAAAATTTTGTCAAAATTTTATTTCTATAGAAAATTTTGTCAAAATTTTATTTCTTAGAAAATTTTGTGAAAATTTTGTTTCTATAGACAATTTTGTCATAATTTTATTTCTATAGAAAATTTTGTCAAAATTTTATTTCTTAGAAAATTTTGTCAAAATTTTATTCTATAGAAAATGTTGTCAAAATTTTATTTCTATAGAAAATTTTATTTCTATAGAAAAGTTTGTCAAAATTTAATTTTAATAGAAAATTTTGTCAAACTTTTATTTCTATAGAAAATTTTTCAAAATTTTATATCTATAGAAAATGTTGTCAAAATTATATTTCTATAAAAAATGTTGTCAAAATTTTATTTCTATAGAAAATTTTGTCAAAATTTATTTATATCGAAAATTATGTCAAAATTTTATTTCTATAGACAATTTTGTCAAAATTTTATTCCTATAGAAAATTTAGTTTTAAGCTGAGATCAAAAACAACAATAACTATTGAAAAGAAACCAACAATAACAAACAAAACGAAAGAAGATAGAGCAAGCACGCTCAAAAACAAACCCAGCCAATTACATTCAAATCGATGATTTGAGTTTGGCAAAGGAAAAGAAATATGCTTGCAACTTTGTTTAGGCAGTAGCCGGCTATCAAACATTTTTTCGGAAGTGTAGTTCACTTTGGGTTGAGTGAATTACCCGAATTTATTCTGATAATTGGTAATAGTTTTGCTGCAATTAGAGGATGCTGATGAGGAATGTGGTAATTCCGACCATCTTGCAGTCTATAGGGCTTTGCCCAAATAAATTTGACAAGCATACTTTTCCTCTGTTGGTTAAGCTACACTTGTAGTTTAGTCAATGCATGGCTTTAAGCTGAGATCAAAAACAACAATAACGATTGAAGAGAAGCCAACAATAACAAACAAAACGAAAAAAATTTTATTTCTATAGAAAATTTTATCAAAATTTTATCTCCATATAAAATTTTATCTAAATTTTATTGATGTAGAAAACTGTATCTAAATTTTATAGCTATAGAAAATTTTGTAAAAATTTTATATCTATAGAAAGTTTTATCAAAATTTTATTTCTATGGAAAATTTTATCAAAATTTTATTTCTATGGAAAATTTTATCAACATTTTATTTCTATAGAAAATTTTGCCAACATTTTTTTCTATGGAAAATTTTGTAAAAATTTTATTTTTGTAGAAAATTTTGACATATTGTTTCTATAGAAAATTCTTTCAAAATGCTATTTTTTTAGAAAATTTTATCAAAATTTTATTTCTATAGAAAATTTTGTAAAAATTTTATTTCTGTTGAAAATGTTGCCAAAATTTTATTTATATAGAAAATTCTTTCAAAATGTTATTTCTATAGAAAATTTTGTCAACATTTTATCTTTATAGAAAATTTTGTCAAAATTTTATATTTGTAGCAAATTTTGTCAATGTTTTAATTTTTTAGAAAAATTAGCCAAAATTTTATTACTATAGAAAATTTTGTCAAAATTTTCTTTCTATAGAAAATTTTGCCAAAACTTAATTCGTTATTGTTGTTTTTGATCTCAGCTTAAAACCATGCATTGACTAAACTACAAGTGTAGCTTAACCAACAGAGGAAAAGTATGCTTGTCAAATTTATTTGGGCAAAGCCCTATAGACTGCAAGAAGGTTCAGGTGCAGTTCACTTTGGGTTGAGTGAATTACCCGAATTTATTTTGATAATTTGTTGATAGTTTTGCTGCAAGTAGAGGATGCTGATGAGGAATGTGGTAATTCCGAAACAGCTGTACATCCAACCATCATGCAGTCTATAGGGCTTTGCCCAAATAAATTTGACTAGCATACTTTTCCTCTGTTGGTTAAGCTACACTTGTAGTTTAGTCACTGCACGGTTTTAAGCTGAGATCAAAAACAACAATAAAATTTTATGTCTATAGAAAATTATGTCAAAATTTTATTTCTATAGAAAATTTTGTCAAAATTTATTATATCGAAAATTTTATCAAAATTTTATTTTTATAGAAAATTTTGTCCAGATTTTATATCTATAGAAAATTTTGTCAAAATTTTATTTCTATAGACAATTTTGTCGAAAGTTTATTTGTAGAGAAAATTTTGTCAAAAGGTTTTTTCTTAGAAATTTTTGTCCAAATTTTATTTTTATTTTATTTTTATGGAAAATTTTCTCAACATTTTATCTCTGTAGAAAACTTTGTCAAAATTTTATTTCTATAGAAAATTTCTTCAAATTTTAATTTCTATAGACAATTTTGTCAAAATTTTATTTCTATACAAAATTTTCTCAAAATTTTGTTTCTAAGCAAAATTTTGTCAAAATTTTATCTCTATAGAAAATTTTGTAAAATTTTATTTCTATATAAAATTTTCTCAAAATTTTATTTCTATGTTCAACATGTTATTTCTAGACCAAATATCAAAAATCAAAATTTTACTTTTAATAGCTGATGTCCTTAGCAGTCAATGCTTTTTTGTTTCTTTTCTGTTTTTATCATTCATTTACTGTATTAAAATAAACAATTAATAAATAATTTTACTTTTCTTTCTTTCTTTCTTTATTTGCTTTCCCATGCACAAGACCACTTGAGTCTCATATTTCAGCATGAGAAGTTTAAAATCATAATGCACAATTAAATAAATATAATATAATTACAATATTAGGTTTCATGAAAAAAAAATTCTAAAATTTAAAAAATTAATCAAAATAGATCTATAAGCAAATAACCTTAATATTTTATATTGAAAAACTGATTACAGACTGAAAAAAAACACTATTAGAATTTAAGTTTGACAATTGTAAAAAGAGGAGAAAAATAACAACAATTAAAATAAAATTTATAAAATTTATGATTACAGATAATGGATAAAGAATATTAAAATTGAAAATATGAAAAACAAAAACAAAAAATTGAACGAAAATTTTATAACAAATAAAAGAAAGTTATAAATAAAAGTACATATTGCATAAAAATAAGGGTACATATTGCATGAAAACGAAAACAAATTTTAAGAATTAAAACTAGCTAGCAAACCGTTTAGAGTAAAATAAAACAAATGATAAAGAATCTTGTTTAATTATTACTCAAAAACGAGATAACATTTTTCTTAAAGGCATCTGCATTACTTATACATTGGATATTATAAGTAAGTGAGTTCCACAGACGGATGGAGTTAATAAAAAATTGCCACTCAGAGACCAAACAGCTATGACGAAGCAAAATTAATCTTTTTCCTCTATTAAATCTTGAAAAACGCAGGCGTTGAAATAAATGCACCGGGTGACCACTATAAATAATCCTATGCAAGAAAACAAGGACTCTTAACTTAAGTAGATTGTGAAATGTCATGTCATACAAGCATACTGAGAAAGCCGAAACACTGTCATATCTTCGTACACCATATACGTAGCGGGTAATGCTATTGAACGTCCTATTCATTCTCTGCATACTTAGGGCATCGCACTTAGCAAAAACTTCACATCCGTAAAGCATAATGGACATCAAGAATGACTTGGCTAAGATAACCCTTATTCTTAACGGAGTACAACGTTGTGACTGCCATAGTGTCCGAAGTATTGAATATACACGGCCACACATAGCGGTAATATGGTCAGACCACGTCAGAGTGCTGTTGAACATCACCCCAAGATTTCTGGCACGCTCCACTATCCCAATCGTCTGATTATCTATCCTTATGTCAACATTAACTCTAGACCTCACTGTTCGCCCTTTAATCACCAAACACTTAGATTTCATTGGGTTAATAGTAAGACCATTGGCCTGTGCCCACATTGATATCCTCCCAAGATCCTCATTCAATAGAGCCTCACAACTACCAATTGATGACGGTTCGCACCCTATATATAACTGAACATCATCAGCATACATTCGCATCCGACAATGTCTCACCTGCGTAGGTAGATCATTAGAGTATAGGGAGAAGAGCAAGGGTCCTAAAATTGAACCTTGCGGAACACCTCTGTTTACCAACCGCACCTGTGATTGCCTGTCCCCAATCCTGACATATTGATACCTATCCGAGAGGTATGATGAAATTAATCTTGCCGACGTGTTTGAAAACCCAAAGAAATTGCGTAATTTAGCACAAAGTAAATCGTGGTCTACGGTGTCAAATGCTTTAGAATGATCTAAAAGCACTAGCAACACATATTTCCTTTCATCCATAAAGCGCCTGATATCCTCCGACACGTCAACAAGGGCTGTAATACAACTATTCTTCCGTCGAAATCCAGACTGTGAGTCCGTTAACAAGGCATTCGTACGCAAGTACTCATCCATTTGATCCCTCAACACACGCTCAAGTGCCTTTGATGGAAATGGCAGAATCGCTACGGGTCTGTAATCTCCGCCTGTCTTCGGTACAGGAACTATCCGTGCTACCTTCCATCTACTTGGATAATAACTATTGGTTATTATCCTATTAAATATGAAGGTAATAAAGGGGAGGAGTTCACGCAATATGATCCTGATAAACCTAGGGTCTACACCATCAGCACCTATAGAGTTCGATCTTATGGATATGATACTTTCCAGAACATGCATCTCCTCCACTCCAATGAACTCAAAACGATCATCAAAAGCAACGGTTGTCATATCATAGAAGGAGGAATCAGCGTCCCGCATGGGAATGTCCAAAAACTTTGCGTTAATATCGTCAACATCAATTGATTCATCATCCACATAACTATCCTTTCTACCGACATCAAGCTCGCGTACCAAACCCCATATTCGCCTTGATCCAACAGCATCACCAAATTTGGACATATAGTACTCAGACTTAGCCTTCTTTATCTCATCCTGAGCCTTCCTCCTAGCATCACAGTACTCACCGCGTAGTTCAGGAGTCCTATATCTCTTCCACCTCCTGTAGGCAACATCCCTCACTCTTAAGGCATTTGCAACCTGATGCGTAAACCAAGGACGATTTTTTGGGCATATAGTCTTACTCCTCAATGGCACCGCTATATCGTAAAGCAATAGAAAAAGTTTTCAAAATTTAGTTCTAGAGAGAAAATTTTATTTCTACAGAAAATTTTGTCAACATTTTATTTCTATAGAATATTTTGTCAAAATTTATTTATATCGAAAATTTTGTGAAAATTTTATTTCTATAGAAAATTTTGTCAAAATATTATTTAAATCGAAAATTTTTGTCAAAATATAATTTTTATAGAAAATTTTGTAAAAATTTTTTTTCTTTTGAAAATTTTGGCAATATTTTATTTCTATAGAAAATTTTGTCAAACGTTTATTTCTATAAAAAAAAAATTTATTTCTATAGAAAATTTGTTCAAAATTTAATTTCTATAGACAATTTTGTCAAAATTTTATATCTATACAAAATTTTTTCAAAATTTTGTTTCTAAGCAAAATTTTGTCAAAATTTTATTTATAGAAAATTTTGTTAAATTTTATTTCTATATAAAGTTTTGTCAAAATTTTATTTCTAAAATTTGTTCAAAATTTTATTTCTATACAAATTTTTTTCAAAATTTTGTTTCTAAGCAAAATATTGTCAAAGTTTTATATTTATAGGAAATTTTGTTAAATTTTATTTCTATATAAAATTTTGTCAAAATTTTATTTCTACAGAAAATTTTGTCAAGATTCCATAGAATATTTTGTAAAAATTTTACTTCTATAGAAAATTTATATATTTATATTTGATAAAAATTTTATTTATATAAAAATTTTTGCCAAAATTTTGATTTTAATAGAAAATTTTTACAAGGTTTCGATTTTTTTTAGAAAATTTTGACAAAATGTTTTTTCTTTCAATAATTTTTTTTTTAAATTTTGGTTTCTATAAAATGTTAAATATAAACTTCAAAATAGGAATGCGAGTTGTGGTTAGCATAGAATACACATTTATCTGATTAACAATTTATTTTCCTTGTCCAAAAGTCGATAAATTTTTCAATGAAGGCGTTTTGTCCTTAGAATTATGGGACTCGACTTAAAAATTTGTGAAAGAACATTTTTGTTGATCAAGGAACACTTGACTTAATAATTTTGAAAAATCGTCTTTAAAAATTTGACTTTTTGTATCTTGTCTACAGTACAAAAAAACTTTCAAAAAAAGGACATCAAGATTTTCATTTCTATAATTTTCCGTTTTTATTTTCCGTGAACGTTCCTGTCTCTTTTCGTTACCACCCTTTCACGACTTTGGAACTTAATTTTGTCTATTAGTATATATCACAAAAATAAGTAAATACTTTACGACAAATTCAAGAAAATTTATTGGACATATTTTTTAGTGTTTGTTAAAGAAAATTTCGTACTTTGAAGGATAACATTTGTGACAAAATTTACAATTTTTTTATTTTCAAAATTCTAAATGATTTTGTGTGATATATGTAATAAGTTAATTTGTGACACTTTATTTGTATATAATTTAAAGTGACTTTAGAGCCATGGATGGTTCACTTTGTTTAATGTGTACTTTTCATTCTCAACTTTTGCAAAACTCTAATTTCGACTGTTTTCAAATGTTGACAATGGTAAAAAATTATAAAAAAAAACGTTTTTTTTTAAGTCTAAAAGGCGACTTTTCTATTCTCGTCTCTAATTTTCATTAATATTCCTATCGTAATTCAGTGGCCAAGGCTTTCGTATATTGCTTGCTAGAATTACTACATCCACTTCTGTTGACCTAAGGAAATTGTGTTGTGAATTCACACAATAGACTTTCCTGGCCACAAGCTTACATACACACACACACAACCACACACATAAAGAGAGCTTTTATATTCTCGCATACAATGGAAAATTGGTTTGAATAGGTGACACTACAAAGGAACTCAAAAACTGGACTTGTAAATATCCAATTGTATTATGCACACACACACTCACACACACATACCGTCAAGCTTGGTAGTAAAAGACATATGCCATAGTTCTATGAAATTATTTTATGGCCAATATCGTTTCCCAAAAATTTCTTAAGTAGACTAAGTCGAAAATTTGCAAAATTTTAATCCCCACATTAAGATAAGATTTCACACCGCTAATTCATTACCATTAGACTTTATTAATTACTTGTTTTTGTTTTTTTATATTTTAAATTGAAATTTTCAAAAAAAAGTCGATTTATCATGTCCGAAATTATCACCTTCACTTTAGTTTTGTATTTGTTTGGCTATAACAAAATTCCTAGTAAAAGGTAATAGAAAATTGAAATTTTCAAACAGATCGAAAATTTAAATTAAATTTTATGTCATACATCTTCTGTTGGTATTTGCCCATACACATGGCAATGAAGTTTGCCTTTGTCCTTGTGTTCGAAGTTTATTGCCTAGTCCCACAAAATTTTGCGGTCAAATGCGAATTGGTAACTTTAGTCTGTTTGTATGAACTAAACCATAAAAATAATTAAGCAACATTTTTGTTAACATTTCATGAATGTCAACACAACACATTCCATTAGAAAATAAAGATTGTGGTCTCACATTGAGTTGTATTGCATACGTGATTATGTGCTTAAAAAAAGGTTCAATGAAATTGAAATGAAAAAATCGATGGAAATAAAATTTTGACAAAATTTTCTATAGAAATAAAAATTTGACAAAATTTTCTATAGGGAAAAATTTTTGACAAAATCTCCTATAGAAAAAAAATTTTGACAAAATCTTCAATAGAGATAAAATTTTGACAAAATTTTCCATAGAAATAAAATTTTGGCAAAATTTTCTTTAGAAATAAAATTTTGACAAAATTATCTAAAGAACTAAAATTTTGACAAAATTTTCTTAAGAACTAAAATTTTGACCAAATTTTCTATAGAAATAAAGTTTTGACAAAATCTTCTATAGAAATAATATCTTGACAAAATCTTCTATAGAGATAATATTTTGACAAAATTTTCTATCGAAATAAAATTTTGATAAAAGTTTGTACAAAAATAAAATTTTCTATAGAAATAAAATGTTGGCAAAATTTTCTATAGAAATAAAATGTTGACAAAAGTTTCTATAATTAAAAAAATGTTAGCAAAGTTTTCTACAGAAATTAAAATATAGACAAAATTTGCTATAAAGATAAAATTTTGAAAAAATTTTCCGGAGAAATAAAATTTTGATAAAATTTTTTATAGAAATAACATTTTGAAAAAATAATAAAAAACACGAATGAAGTAAGAGGAAGCACGCTCAAAATAAACCCAGCCAACTGCACTCAAATCGATGATTTGATGGCGGCAAAGGAAAAGAGAAATGTTTGTATGAATTTATTTCGGCATAAGCCGGCTATCATAAACTTTTTTTCGGAAGGTTCAAGTATGGTTCACCATGGGTTTAGTGAACTGCCCGAATTTATTCTGATAATTGGTTGATAGTTTTGCTGCAAGTAGAGGATGCGGATGAGGAATGTGGTAATTCCGAAACGTGCGTCCATCCAACCATCTTGCAGTCTATAGGGCCTTGCCCAAAAAAAATTGACAAACATTCTTTGCCTCCGTTTGTTATATCGACTAAACTACTCTTGTAGTTTAGTCAACACAATGGTTTTAAAGCTGAAATCAACACACCAAATAAAATTTTCTTTAGAAATAAAATTTTGACACAATTATCTAAAGAACTAAAATTTTGACAAAATTTTCTTAAGAACTAAAATTTTGTCAAAATTTTCTATAGAAATAAAATTTTATATATAGAAATAAAATTTTTACAAAATTTTCTATCGAAATAAAATTTTGACAAAATTTTCTTCGAAATAAAATTTTGATGAAATTTTGTACAGAGATAAAATTTTCTATAGAAATAAAATGTTGACAAAATTTTCTATAGAAATAAAATGTTCACAAAATTTTCTATAGTTAAAAAAATTTTTGCAATATTTTCTACAGAAATTAAAATATTGACAAAATTTGCTATAAAGATAAAATTTTGACAAAATTTTCCTTAGAAATAAAATTTTGATAAAATTTTCTAAAAAAATAGCATTTTGAAAGAATTTTCTATAGAAAAAAAAAAATTTGTCAAAATTTTCTACAAAAATAACATTTTTACAAAATTTTCCATAGAAAAAAATGTTGGCAAAATTTTCTATAGGAATAAAATGTTGATAAAATTTTCCATAGAAATAAAATTTTCATAAAATTTTCCATAGAAATAAAATTTTGATAAAATTTTCTATAGAGATAAAATTTTTACAAAATTTTCTATAGCAATAAAATTTAGATAAAGTTTTCTATAGCAGTAAAATGTATATAAAATTTTATATAGAGATCAAATTTTGATAAAATTTTCTATAGAAATAAAAATTTTTCGTTTTGTTTGTTATTGTTGGCTTTTCTTCAATCGTTATTGTTGTTTTTGATCTCAGCTTAAAGCCATGCATTGACTAAACTACAAGTGTAGCTTAACCAACAGAGGAAAAGTATGCTTGTCAAATTTATTTGGGCAAAGCCCTATAGACTGCAAGATGGTTGGATGTACAGCTGTTTCGGAATTACCACATTCCTCATCAGCATCCTCTACTTGCAGCAAAACTATCAACCAATTATCAAAATAAATTCGGGTAATTCACTCAACCCAAAATGAACTGCACCTGAACCTTCTTGCAGTCTATAGGGCTTTGCCCAAATAAATTTGACAAGCATACTTTTCCTCTGTTGGTTAAGATACACTTGTAGTTTAGTCAATGCATGGTTTTAAGCTGAGATCAAAAATTAATTTTTTTCTATAAAGATATAATGTTGACAAAATTTTCTATAGAAATAACATTTTGAAAGAATTTTCTATATAAATACAATTTTGACATTTTCAACAGAAATAAAATTTTTACAAAATTTTCTATAGAAAAAAATGTTGGCAAAAATGTCTATAGAAATAAAATTTTATTAGTTTTGTGTTGTTGTTGTTGGTTTTGTTCTTTAAGCATTGTTGTTGCTTTTTGATTTCAGGTTAAACCCATGCATTGACTAAACTACAAGTGTAGCTTAACCAGCAGAGGAAAAGAATGTTTGTCAAATTTATTTGGGCAAAGCCCTATAGACTGCAAGATGGTTGGATGGACGCACGTTTCGGAATTACCATATTCCTCATCAGCATCCTCTTCTTGCAGCAAAACTATCAACCAATTATCAGAATAAAATTGCGTCCATCCAACCATCTTGCAGTATATAGGGCTTTGCCCAAATAAATTTGACAAACAATCTTTTCCGCTGTTGGTTAAGCTTTTTTCTATAGAAATAAAATTTTGACAAAATTTTCTATAGAAACTAAATTTTGACAAAATTTCTTATAGAAATAAAATGTTGACAAAATTGTCTATAGAAATAAAATTTTGACAAAATTTTCGATATAAACAAATTTTGACAAAATTTTCGATAGAAATAAAATTTTGACAAAATTTTCTATAGAAACAAAATTTTGACAAAATTTTTTGTAGAAATAAAATTTTCACAAAATTTTCTATAGAAACAAAATTATGACAAAATTTTTTATAGAAATAAAATTTTGACAAAATGTTCTATAGAAATTAAATTTTGACAAAATTTTTTATAGAAATAAAATTTTGACAAAATTGTCTATAGAAATAAAATTTTGACAAAATTTTCGATATAAACAAATTTTGACAAAATTTTCGATAGAAATAAAATTTTGTTAAACTTTTTAATAGAAATAAAATGTTGACAACATTTTCTATTGAAATTAAATTTTGACACAATTTTCTATAGATATAAAATTGTGACTTATGTTTAATTGTTTGATTGGTCAATATTTTCTGTTCCTTTTATGTCTTATTTAGCTAGTTGGACCTAAATTCATTGATGTAAAGAAGAAAACCTTTTTACATTTTTATCCCAACGTTTCGTCAATACTTGTTGACTTCTTCCAGGGGATTTCGTAAATTATTTTCTCAAAATTTACATTTAAAGACTTATATTACTTATATCACAGTTTTTAAACATAAATTTTAAACAAACGATATGAATTTAAAATTAATATAAAATGAAAACAAAACACAGTTTAGAATTTAGTATCACAGTCAATTAAGATATTGCAACTCTGTAACTAAAATTGTGACAACATTTTCTATTGAAATTAAATTTTGACACAATTTTCTATAGATATAAAATTGTGACAACATTTTCTACAGAAATAAAATTTTTACAAAATTTTCTATAGAAACAAAATTGTGACAACATTTTCTATAGAAATAAAATTTTGATAAATTTTTGTATAGAGATCAAATTTTGATAAAATTTTCTATAGAAATAAAATTTTGGGAAAATTTTGTATAGAAACAAAATTTTGATAAAATTTTCTATAGTAATAAAATTTTGGCAAATTTTTCTATAGAAATTAAAATATTGACAAAATTTGCTACAAAGATAAAATTTTGACAAAATTTTGACAAAATTTTCTATATAAATAACATTTTGAAAGAGTTTATTATAGAAATACAATTTTAACAAAATTTTCTACAGAAATAAAATTTTATCAAAATTTTTTATAGAAATAAAATGTTGATAAAATTTTGTATAGATATCAAATTTTGATAAAACTTTCTATAGAAATAAAATTTTGGCAAAATTTTCTATAGAAACAAAATTTTGACAAAATTTTCTATAGTAATAAAATTTTGGCAAATTTTTCTATAGAAATTAAAATATTGACAAAATTTGCTACAAAGATGAAATTTTGACAAAATTTTCTATAAATATAAAATGTTGACAAAATTTTCTATAGAAATACAATTTTGACAAAATTTTCCATAGAAATAAAATGTTGGCAAAATTTTCTATAGATATAAAATTGTGACAAAATTTTCTATAGAAATAAAATTTTGAAAGAATTTTATATAAAAACAAGTAAGTAAAGTCTAAAGTCGGGCGGGGTCGACTATATTATACCCTTCACCCCTATGTAGGCCAAAATTTGTGTTACCATCTCAACTACTTCACATTTGCTGGAAGCTATATAAAGGAGACAATTTTTTTACTTCCACAAAATCTCTAGAATTAAAATTTAAATCGGCTAACGCTATCCAGTTAATTGGAGGAAACTTCCATTGAAAATGGGTCTAAAATACGTGCACCATATTTTCCCAAATCTGGTGCACGTATATATGGGAGCTATATATAATCTGAACCGAATTTAACTAAATTTGACATGTATAGTTAGAGTAATAATTCTGCTATCTATGCGAAATTTCACGTAAATGGGAGGATAACTTTGGCCCCCCTGGTCATATGAGTGCAAAACTGACGGAAGATATATATGTGAGCCATATCTAAATCTGAACCGATTTCAACCAAATTTGGCACAATTACCGATACTACTAAATGTACTCCTTGTGCGAAATTTGAAGCAAATCACGGCAAAACCCTGGATTTTGAGGCCATATAAGTTCAAATCGGACGAAAGATATATATGGGAGCTATATCTAAATCTGAATCGATTTTGACCATATTTGGCACATACAATAGTATCGTTAAAAGTACCGTTTGTGCAAAATTTGAAGTAAGTCAGGGCAAAACTCTGGCTTTTGAGACCATATAAGTCCAAATCGGGCGAAAGATATATATGTGAGCTATATCTAAATCTGAACCGATTTTAACAAAATTTGACACACTTAACGATACTATTAAACGTACCCCTTTTGCAAAATTTGAAGCAAATCACGGCAAAACTCTGGCTTTTGTGGCCATATAACTACAAATCGGACGAAATATATATCCAAATTTCAACCGACTTCAATCAAATTTACCAATCATTGGTAGAATGTCAATTGAAAAATTTCACGATGATCGGTAGTAAACTTTGGCCTCTGTGGTCATATGAGTCTAAATCGCACGAAAGATATATATGGGAGCTATATCTAAATCTGAACCGATTTGGCTGATATTTTGCAAGATTTTCGAGATTCATAAAATATTTGGATGTACGGTATTTCAAGAAAATCGGTTGTGAAACACGCTAACTATGACCAAATCGGGGATAAATATATATGGCAGCTATATCTAAATCTGAACTGATTTCTTCCAAAACCAATAGCGATTGTCTCTGTCCCAAGAAACGGCCCTATGCCGACGATCGGACTTAAATTGCGAGCTGTATTTGGTGCACAAAATTACATATACAGACGGACGGACAGACAGACAGACAGACAGAAAGACGGACGGACATCGCTCAGCATTTAATTCTAAGCCGATCGGTATACTAAAAGATGGGTCTATGACCACTATTTCTTGGCGTTACATACAAATGCACAAACTTAGTATACCTTGTACCACAGTAGTGGTGAAGGGTATAATACAATTTTGACAAAGTTTTTGATAGAAATAAAATTTGATAAAATTTTCTATAGAAATAATATTTTGACAAAATTTTTTATAGAAATAAAATTTTGACAAAATTTTCTATAGAAATAAAATTTTGACAAAATTTTCTATAGAAATAAGATTTGGGAAAATAAGATTTTGTTGTTTGGTAATTTTTGGGTAAAATTTTCTCCAAATTTTGTTAATTTATGGTGGGCTCGAGTGGCAAGCGTGTCTTTGAGTCGATATAGCCATGTCCGTCTGTCTTTCTTTTTCAGTGTAATAAAAACAAAATTTTTCCAATACTTTCTTTTTTACTGAAACCCACTGCTCTATATTTAGGCCATATTCATAGACTTCATAGAATTATGCATTCATAAATTTGAATATTATTTGTTGAAATAATCATTGCCTTTGGCTTGAGCATTAATAATCGCCGAAAATGATTGCCTATAAATATTCATTAGATTTTCTCGGTATAATAGATGTAGCGAAGGTTTCTCAAGTCTCATAATAAAAGTGGTCGAAAGCGCTTTCATGCAACATGCATACAATTTCTTCACGATTTTCATATGAAACATCCTTTGTCATCATCCTTCGTTGCTAACTAATTTGCATTGGCATTGCATTGCCTGACAAATGAGCTATGCATTGCCTCCACCCCTTTCATGTCGATGCATTCGCCTGAAAAATGGTCATAATTGTATGTTAGGTACTCACTCAGGTGTAACAAAAGTATGCAGATGAGAAGTCGTTTCCTTGACGCTACATTTGTCGTTCGAATGTCAATGCACAAATGCACAAAGAAATTGCAAATGCAAAGAAAACCAAGCGAAAACGCACAATGAATGCTGTGGCTTAGTTTTTGGGGCACCAAGGAAGTCAGCGGTATAGGGAAGTGATGGTGTCAATATTGCAAAAGAGAAACTCACGGGGAAATTGTAGAAGAAAATAGGAATGTTGCCCAATTCTATAAAAAACAAGTAAGGAAAGTCTAAAGTCGGGCGGGGCCGACTATATTATACCCTGCCCCACTTAGTAGATCTAAATTTTCGACACCATATCACATTCGTCAAACGTGTTGGGGGTTATATAAAGGTTTAACCCAAATACATTTAAATATCAATCGATCTGGACAGAATTTGATAGACTTCTACAAAATCTATAGACTCAAAATTTATGTCGGCTAATGCACTAGGGTGGAACACAATTTTAGTAAAAAACAAGTATATACGGCCGTAAGTTCGGCCAGGCCGAATCTTATGTACCCTCCACCATGGATTGCGTAGAAACTTCTACGAAGGACTGTCATCCACAATCGAATTAATTTGGTTGTGTTATCTTAAAACTTCTTCACATCGTTTTCTAAATTGTGAGTTAGTCCATACGTGGTATATATTAGAAAAAAGGCATGTATAGGTAAGTCTACAAATAATTACGAATTGAAATATGGGGGTCGCTTATATGTGGGCTATATACTATTATGAACTTGATGTACTTTGCACACAAAAATACATCAACAGACAGACAGACGGACAGACAGACAGACAGACCGACATCGCTAAATCGACTCAGAATTTAATTCTAAGACGATCGGTATACTAAACGATGGGTCTCAGACTTTTCCTTCTTGGCGTTACATACAAATGCACAAACTTATTATACCCTGTACCACAGTAGTGGTGAAGGGTATAAATATGGGAAACATTTACATCTTAAGCAATTTTAAGGAAACTTCGCAAAAGTTTGTTTATGATTTATCGCTCGATATATATGTATTAGAAGTATAGGAAAATTGGAGTCATTTTTACAACTTTTCGACTAAGCAGTGGCGATTTTATAAGGAAAATGTTGGTATTTTGACCATTTTTGTCGAAATCAGAAAAACATATATATGGGAGCTATATCTAAATCTGAACCGATTTCAACCAAATTTGGCACGCATAGTTACAATGCTAGTTCTACTCCCTGTGCAAAATTTCAACTAAATCGGAGTTAAAAATTGGCCTCTGTGGTCATATGAGTATAAATCGGGCGAAAGCTATATATGGGAGATATATTTAAATCTGAACCGATTTCGACCAAATTTGGCACGCATAGTAACAATGCTAATTATACTCCCTGTGCAAAATTTCAACTAAATCGGAGTTAAAAATTGGCCTCTGTGGTCATATGAGTCTAAATCGGACGAAAGCTATATATGGGAGATATATCCAAATCTGAACCGATTTCAACCAAATTTGGCACGCATAGTTACAATGCTAATTCTACTCCCTATGCAAAATTTCAACTAAATCGGAGCAAAAAGTTGGCCTCTATGGGCAAATGAGTGTAAATCGGGCCAAAGCTATATGTGGGAGCTATATCTAAATCTGAACCGATTTAGCTGATATTATTATTAGCTGATAGCAAGTTTTTCGAGACTCATAAAATATTCGGATGTACGGAATTTGAGGAAGATCGGTTGATATACACGCCAATTATGACCAGATCGGTGAAAAATATATATGGCAGCTATATCTAAATCTGAACCGATTTTTTCCAAAACCAATAGGGATCGTCTTTGAGCCGAAACAGGACCCTGTACCAAATTTTAGGGCAATCGGACTAAAACTGCGAGCTGTACTTTGGACACAAAAATACATCAACAGACAGACGGACAGACAGACAGACAGACGGACATCGCTAAATCGACTCAGAATTTAATTTTAAGACGATCGGTATACTAAACGATGGGTCTCAGACTTTTCCTTCTTGGCGTTACATACAAATGCACAAACTTATTATACCCTGTACCACAGTAGTGGTGAAGGGTATAAAAATTTGGTCAAAATTTTATTTCTATAGAATTGTTTGTAAAAATTTTATTTCTATAATTTTTTTTTTAAATTTTATTTCTATTGAAAATATTGTCAGAATTTTTTCTCTTTTAAAAAGTTATTTGAAAAAATTATTTTTTGTTGATTTTTATTTCAAGCAAAAAGATTGTTGAACCATTTAAATTTTTATTTGAATATTTTTTAAAAATCAATTAAAAGTTTAATGGGTAAAATATCTATGATATTTTTTCTGTGAACATTGTTATAATTCGCCCATTCATTGTGGAAGCATTTATTCCCTCCATATTCCTGATTTGTAGCCTTTGAAGAATATCGGGTGACATGGAAAATTCGTCTCACATTGCCATACCTATCTCCCATACATATATCGGCGAAAATGCTCAGCCTTCTAAACTCCTACTTTACTGTATCTTGAACAATCGTTGGCAATGGAGCAATAGCAAGAGCAACTATGAATTTGCATGCGTGCAACCATATTGCGATTGCTTGAATGACATTCTAAATACGATACACTCCACTTCACTTTACTCACATTGCATGGTGCTTACTCACGTCTAATTGTTATTATTACAATTTTGCATTCTAAAACATAGTGTCCCATACGCCAAAATTGGTGAAGAGATCATGACAGATTTCATGAAAATTGCACCAGTTATTTAACAATTGGAAGATTTTAAACTGATTTGATTTTGCAGAAATTTTTTATTGCCATTGTAAGAGGGTTAATCTATAAATTAATAGCCTCATCGCCCAATGCGGCAGTGTTCTATAAGAACACTATAGGTTTGGCAGGACTAAAATTTTGACAAAATTTTGTGAAGAAATAAAGTTTGAGAAAATTTTTGATAGAACTAAATTTTGACAAAATTTTCGATAGAAATACATTTTTGACAAAAATGTCTATAGAAATAAAGTTTTGGAAAATGTTTCTACGGAAATAAAATTTTAACAGAATTTTCAATAGAAATAAAGTTTTGACAAAATTTTCTAAAGAAATAAAAGAGAAAAAAAAAACAAGTATATACGGCCGTAAGTTCGGCCAGGCCGAAGCGTAAAAACTTCTACTGAAGACTGTCATCCACAATCGAAATACTTGCACCAGTTATTTAACAGTCAATAAAATTTTGACAAAATTTTCTATAGAAATAATATTTTGACAAATTTTCTATACAAATAAAATGTTGGCAAAATTTTCTATACAAATAAAAAAAATTGACTTAATTTTATATCGAAATAAAATTTTGGCCAAAATTTCTATGGAAACAAGTAAGGAAAGTCTAAGGTCGGGCGGGGCCGACTATATTATACCCTGCACCACTTTGTAGATCCAAATTTTCGATACCATATGACATCCGTCAACTGTGTTGGGGGCTATATGAAAAGGTTTGTCCAAATACATATATTTAAATATCACTCGATCTGGAAAGAAAACTTCGCAAAAGTTTATTTATGATTTATCGCTCGATATATATGTATTTGAAGTTTAGGAAAATTAGAGTAATTTTTACAACTTTTCGACTAAACAGTGGCGATTTTACAAGGAAAATGTTTGTATTTTGACCATTTTTGTCGAAATCAGAAAAACATATATATGGGAGATATATCTAAATCTGAACCGATTTCAACCAAATTTGGCACGCATAGCTACAATGCTAATTCTACTCCTTGTGCGAAATTTCAACTAAATCGGAGCAAAAAAATTGGCCTCTGTGGTCGTATGAGTGTAAATCGGGCGAAAACTATATATGGGAGTAATATCTAAATCTGAACCGATTTCAACCAAATTTGGCACGCATAGCAACAATGCCAGTTCTACTCCCTGTGCAAAATTTCAACTAAATCGGAGTTAAAAATTGGCCTCTGTGGTCATATGAGTGTAAATCGGGCGAAAGCTTTATATGGGAGATATATCCAAATCTGAACCGATTTCAAGCAAATTTGGCACGCATAGTTACAACGCTAATTCTACTCCCTGTGCAAAATTTCAACTAAATCGGAGTTAAAAATTGGCCTCTGTTGCCATATGAGTTTAAATCGGGCGAAAGCTATATATGGGAGCTATATCTACATCTGAACCGATTTCAATAAAATTTGGCACATTTAACTACACTACTAATTGTACTCCTTGTGCAAAATTTCAACCAAATTGGGGTAAAACTCTGGCTTCTGGGACCGTATTAGTCCATATCGGGCGATAGATATATATGGGAGCTATATCTAAATCTGAACCGATTTCTTCCAAAATCAATAGGGATCTATTCTGAGCCAAAGCACGGAATTGTGCCAAATTTGAAGTCGATTGGACTAAAACTGCGACCTAGACGTTGATTACAAAAATGTGTTCACGGACAGACGGACAGACGGACATCGCTATTTCGACTCAGGAACCCACCCTGAGCATTTTTGCCAAAGACACCATGTGTCTATCTCGTCTCCTTCTGGGTGTTGCAAACATATGCACTAACTTATAATACCCTGTTCCACAGTGTGGCGCAGGGTATAATAAAATTTTGACAAAATGATCCATAGAAATAAAATTTTGACAACATTTTCTATAGAAACAAAATTTTGACAAAATTTTCTATAGAAACAAAATTTTGACAAAATTTTCTCTAGAAACAAAATTTTGACAAAATTTTCTAGAGAAACAAAATTTTGACAAAATTTTCTATAGAAACAAAATTTTGACAAAATTTTCTATAGAAACAAAATTTTGACAAAATTTTCTATAGAAACAAAATTTTGACAAAATTTTCTATAGAAACAAAATTTTGACAAAATTTTCTATAGAAACAAAATTTTGACAAAATTTTCTATAGAAATAGAATTTTGAAAGAATTTTCTATAGAAATTAAATTTTGACATTATTTTCTATAGAAATAAAATTTTGAAAAAAATTTTCTATATCTTGAAAAATTCTATTTTTCATGTAGGGTCACGAAGTAGTAGGTTAGGTTTTCTTAATAATGAATAAATAAATAAATAAGTTAACGTTTTCCAGATCCGCCAGTAATCTGAAGCTATATGCACCTAAAAGTTGCTTGCGCTTTACACAAAATGCAGGACACTCACACAAGAGGTGTTTAATTGATTCTTTTTCCTCCGCATCATGACAGCTCATACAATAGTCATTATACTTCGCGCCAATAGTTTTTGCAAAATCGCCTATCAGGCAGCGACCCGTTATAGCAGATATCAGGAGTGATATCTGACGTCTCGAGAACATTAGCATATCTAGTGTGCGGTTTAAGTTGAAATGAGGCCATATTTGCTTGGTGTCGTTACAACCCTTGCAATTCTCCCATCGAACATTTGCCATCATAACAGCCTTCTCACGCAGCATGAGCTTGCAGGTAGCTAGGGGCATACCAACAAATTCTAGTTCCCCTGGAATATGTAAGGTAGTCCCTAGCCTTGCCAACTCATCCGCTTCGCAGTTCCCCGGTATGTTCCTATGGCCAGGCACCCATATTAGGTGAATATTGTACTGCTCAGCCATCTCATTGAGAGATTTGCGGCAATCGATGGCCGTTTTCGAGTTGAGGAACACAGAGTCCAAGGATTTTATTGCAGGTTGACTGTCTGAGTATATATTAATGCCCACATTTTTTGGAACATTACTTCTCAGCCAATTCGCCACCTCTCTTATTGCTAATATTTCAGCCTGAAAAACATTACAGTGATCAGGTAATCTTTTCGCTATTCGAAGTTCCAGATCTTTAGAATATACTCCGAAACCCACTTGGCCATCCAATTTGGAGCCATCAGTGTAGAAATCTATATATCTTTTATTCCCCGGGGTCCTTGTACACCACGCCTCACTGTTGGGAATTAGAGTCTCAAACTTTTTGTCGAAAAGTGGACTCGCCAAAGTGTAATCCACTACGTTAGGCACATCTGGCATTATTTTGAGGACCGAACTGTGACCGTAACCTTTTTCCGACCACAGCGATAGCTCGCGCAACCGCACAGCCGTTGTTGCAGCTGACTGTTTGGCCAAAATGTCTAAAGGCAATAGATGCAGCGTGACATTAAGGGAATTTGTTCCTGTCTTGCTGAGTGCGCCTGAAATAAACAAACACGCCATACGCTGAACTTTATCTAAACAAGTCGGTTTCTGAAGTGCCGGCCACCAGACTACAACACCATATAGCAATATAGTTCTAACCACTGCCGTGTATAGCCAATGCACAATTTTTGGTTTTAGTCCCCACTTTTTTCCTATTGTCTTTTTGCACGAGTATAAAGCTACCGTTGCTTTTCTCGCCCTTTCTTCAATATTAAGCTTAAAGTTCAGCTTCCTGTCCAAAATAACGCCAAGGTATTTTGCACACTCACCAAAGGGAATTTCAATACCCCCTAAGGAAATAGGCCTAACCGTGGGTGTGTTGCGATCTTTGCAGTACATGACTAATTCTGTCTTTGCAGGATTTACCCCAAGACCATTGTCTTTCGCCCATTGTTCAGTCATCCGGAGGGCTCTCTGTATAATATCTCTAACTGTTGATGGGAATTTTCCCCTGACTGCTAGCGCCACATCATCTGCGTATGTCACCACTAGTATCCTTTCTTTTTCTAGGAAAACCAGAAGGTTGTTTATAGCAACATTCCAAAGAAGAGGTGATAGAAATCCTCCTTGGGGTGTGCCTCTGTTCACATACCTTTGTATGTTTGCTTGTCCTAGTGTGGCTGAAATGCGTCTCTTCCTTAGAAGTTCGTCTAACAGCGTAAGTATACCTGGATAAACATTCAGAGTTGTCAGTCCATTTAATATAGAGCTCGGATGGACGTTATTGAACGCCCCTTCGATGTCTAGAAATGCCACGATTGTGTATTCTTTGACAGATAGTGAGCTTTCAATAAAGCTGACTAGTTCATGTAATGCGGTCTCAGTAGACCTGCCTTTCGAGTATGCATGTTGTCGTTTCGAGAGCAAACTTGAATCGACGCTAGTTCTAAGATAAATATCTATCATCCTCTCCAGAGTCTTAAGTAGGAATGAGGATAAACTGATTGGTCGGAAATCCTTCGTCCTCGAGAGAGAGGCTTTTCCCGCTTTAGGTATGAAAACGACTTTTGTTTCCCTCCACTTTCCTGGGATATATGATTGATACATCCTTTATATATAGCCGACAATCAGGGGATAATTTTGTCAGTCACTGCTTGTAACTCCGTCGGAGTAATTCCATCAGGTCCGGGGGATTTGAATGGTCCAAAGCTATTTAACGCCCATCATATTCCAGATTCCGATACAATTTCCTCGATAGGAAACGACCGCTGAGCAACTGTGGCACCGCCAGTGCATGGTTCAACCGTCTGATTTCCGGGAAAATGTGTGTCCAATTGAACCTCCAGCGTCTCCTCACTTGGCGTTGTCCAATTGCCCTCCGATGTTTTAATGAAACCTGGAGCTGAGTTGGTGGATGCTAGAACCTTCCGTAGTCTGGAAGCCTCGGACGTATTCTCAATACTGCTGCAGTACTCATTCCAAGAATTATGCTGAGCCTTTCTCAGTTCTCGCTTGTATCCTCTCAGATTCTTCTTGTAAGCGTCCCAATCCACAGGAGCTCTGGTGGACTTTGCTTTGTTAAAGAGCTTCCTGCACGATTTCCTCATATTACCTAACTCCGTAGACCACCTTGGTGGTCGATTTTTCCCCCTTGACTTCCCTTTAGGGCATGCAGCTTTCAGTGAAATGTTGAAGGCCTTAGTAATCCTCTCCACTGCGTGTTCGATAACTTGCACAGTGCTCATATTTGTCTCTGGTATTTCCGGTATCATCATATTGAACGTTTCTCTATACCTATTCCAGTCAGCTTTCCTAACATTTGGCGGAAATATGGTCTTGGTGGTATGAACATCAAATTTGAAACTGATGTAGCGATGATCTGAGAAGCTGTATTCCCTTAAAACCTGCCACTCAGATATCATTTCATTCAGTTCTTGCGAGGCCAAGATGATGTCCAAAACCTCTTGCCTGTTTTTAGTGACAAAGATTGGGGCATCTCCCTTGTTGCAGACTACCAGATTAGTACGCAAAATAAACTCTATTAGCAACTCTTCTCTTGCATTAGTATCACTACTTCCCCATATAAAGGGTGATTCTTTTGAGGTTAGGATTTTCATGCATTAGTATTTGACAGATCACGTGGGATTTCAGACATGGTGTCAAAGAGGAAGATGCTCAGTATGCTTTGACATTTCATCATGAATAGACTTACGATCTGCCACAACGTCGAATTTTCAGTGAATGGGCCCTAGAAAAGTTGGCAGAAAATCCGCTTTTTTATCGACAAATTTTGTTCAGCGATGAGGCTCATTTCTGGTTGAATGGCTACGTAAATAAGCAAAATTGCCGCATTTGGAGTGAAGAGCAACCAGAAGCCGTTCAAGAACTGCCCATGCATCCCGAAAAATGCACTGTTTGGTGTGGTTTGTACGCTGGTGGAATCATTGGACCGTATTTTTTCAAAGATGCTGTTGGACGCAACGTTACGGTGAATGGCGATCGCTATCGTTCGATGCTAACAAACTTTTTGTTGCCAAAAATGGAAGAACTGAGCTTGGTTGACATGTGGTTTCAACAAGATGGCGCTACATGCCACACAGCTCGCGATTCTATGGCCATTTTGAGGGAAAACTTCGGAGAACAATTCATCTCAAGAAATGGACCGGTAAGTTGGCCACCAAGATCGTGCGATTTGACGCCTTTAGACTATTTTTTGTGGGGCTACGTCAAGTCTAAAGTCTACAGAAATAAGCCAGCAACTATTCCAGCTTTGGAAGACAACATTTCCGAAGAAATTCGGGCTATTCCGGCCGAAATGCTCGAAAAAGTTGCCCAAAATTGGACTTTCCGAATGGACCACCTAAGACGCAGCCGCGGTCAACATTTAAATGAAATTATCTTCAAAAAGTAAATGTCATGGACCAATCTAACGTTTCAAATAAAGAACCGATGAGATTTTGCAAATTTTATGCGTTTTTAAAAAAAAAAAAGTTATCAAGCTCTTAACAAATCACCCTTTCCTATGATGCGCATTCGCATCGCATCCCATAATGAGTTTCGTCTTTATTTTCAGTGACTCCTCCACTAAGGTCTTAACGGCACATGGAGGCATCTCCCTGTCATGTCCCATGTAGACCGAAGATACCCAATATTTGCATTTGGTTATTTCTAAATTGGCAACGACTGTGTCTGTGCAATGCAGACATTGAAGGAAGCAGAAACAAGTTAAGCTCGTTTTTAGCAAATATACAGGCTCGATTTACATCATTACCAGTATACTGCAATAGTTTGAACCCCGGAGTACTTAAATCACATATTTTGTTTCTATAAACATATGGTTCTTGAATAAGAACTATGTCTATGTCCCCTTTCATCAGGAGAACTTTTAAGGCAGCGCATGCAGCCTTAAAATGATGAAGATTTATCTGGAGGATACGTAGGACCATCGAGATTTTCAACAACCGTCACATCAGCCGCTTCAATCGAGTCATCAAGAATGTCCTCTTCAGAGATCTCGGTGACTCTCGCAATAACCATAGGTTCAACTTTGGTGAGTTCTGAGGCAGTAGAAACCTCCTTACGTATACGGTATCTTTCCATGTCTTCAACTTTGGTATCTCCCTCGACTTCGCAAGAGGATCCGCTTACTTCTGATTCAGACAGAGGCTTGTCCATTTCTGAATTCTTTAGCTGATCGTTTTTATATACCTTCATTTGGATATAATGAAAGCCATAACATACACGGCCCTAAGACTTTGCTAGATGTGGCAAAGACTGAGTGTTCAATATAAACACTGCATGCCGTCTTTGTCCATCCACTTCATCCAAACGGCCAACTTTCCAATCAGCTGTTGGAAGATCTGGATTGCATCGTTTCAGCCTATTTAAAATAGATTCAAGGTCATAAGGGTTTGCAGGTATCCACGCATGTTCCCTAGGTCTAGCCTTCTGTATGTCTTTCTTTTCGACTAACTCTAGAGCAGCTCCTTCCCAAACTTCACCAATTAGTATCAGAGCAGCTTTAAAACATTCTATAGACCTCTGGCCCTCAAATGCGACTAGCTTAAATCGTCCTTGATACCAACCAGCCTCTTGGTGTCGAGGATCTGGGCCGGGAAACTTTTCCAGCACCTGTGAGTTGAGCCCATTTTAAGGAATCGCTTTGTTTAGCCGACAGCGTGCTTGGGTCGACTGATCCTAACTTCTTTAGGATAAACAAAGCATTTCTGCATTCCTTGAATCTCTTTCGTGAGGGATTACCTCCTTTTGATGTCGTTACCTTAGAAAAAGTTCGACTTGTCAGAGTGTTACCACCTGTCGACCCGTCTTAAGGGTGATACGGTCAAAATTTGGTCAATATAAACTTGACGTATTTCTTTCAATTTTGCATTTAAAAAACCTGAACACACCTCATTTTGAAGGTGTGTGTGTGTAGAATGTTGCTCCTATTTTGATTTTGGAATTCACTCTTCAGTTGTCAAAATGCCGTCCAAGCAAGAAGAGCAGCGTATCAAAATTTTGCTCGCGCATCGCGAAAATCTGAGCTACTCGCACGCAAAGCTGGCAAAATCGCTAAAAGTTGCCAAATCAACCGTTACAAATGTAATTAAAGTGTTTGGGGAACGTTTGTCGACAGCCAGGAAGTCTGGATCGGGGGGAAATCGATAACCGGAAGCCGCTGAGACGACAAAGAAAGTTGCCGGTAGTTTCAAGCGAAACCCTAACCTCTCTCTCCGAGATGCCGCAAATAAGCTGGGTGTATCGTCTACAACCGTGCATCGAGCCAAAAAACGAGCCGGACTATCGACTTACAAGAAGGTAGTGACTCCAAATCGCGATGATAAACAACAAAACGACGGCTAAAGCGCGATCCCGGAGGCTGTACACGACGATGCTGACGAAGTTTGACTGCGTGGTAATGGACGACGAAACCTACGTCAAAGCCGACTACAAGCAGCCTCCGGGACAGGAGTTTTATACGGCAAAAGGAAGGGGAAAGGTAGCAGATATTTTCAAGCACATAAAACTGTCAAAGTTCGCAAAGAAATATCTGGTTTGGCAAGCCATCTGTACCTGTGGCTTGAAAAGCAGCATTTTCATAGCATCCGGTACTGTCAACCAAGAAATTTACGTGACAGAGTGTTTGAATAAACGTCTGCTGCCTTTCCTGAAGAAACACGGTTGTTCCGTACTGTTTCGGCCGGATTTGGCATCTTGCCATTACGGTAAAAAGGCCATGGAGTGGTACGCCGCCAACAACGTGCAGGTGGTTCCCAAGGACAAGAACTCTCCCAACACGCCAGAGCTCCGCCCAATTGAGAAATACTGGGCTATTGTCAAGCGGAAACTAAAGAAGACCAAAAAAACTGCTAAGGACGAGCAGCAATTCAAGGCAAACTGGCTTTCTGCGACGAAGAAGGTGGACAAGGCGGCTGTACAAAATCTGATGGCAGGTGTCAAGCGTGAGGCCCGGCAATTCGGATTTGGAAAAGCGAAAGCCTAACTGAATATTTTCCTGAATTTTATACTAATTGAACTTGAAAAAGAAATTTGAATTTTTAAATAAACGATTTCACCGTATCACCCTTTACAGGTCGACTAATTGGGCCTAACTCTTGGTCATTGCCCAGATTTATAACTCCAGTCGATACCCTTCCACTGGGCCCTGAAGTTAGCAACCCAGTGGATGACTTTGAATTTCGCTGCATGGTGGCTTAATATCCCACCACACTTGAAATTCTTAGTAGGTACCTATTACGATGAGTTTGTCCGCTATTAAAAAACACGTCCGTTCCGTTCGACGGTGAAATAGATAACGAAGTAGTAACTTTCCCTTGTTAGTGCAAGCTAAAATCGTTAAAATATTTAAAATTCAACGCAGCTACATTTCAATGATTATATATGATAATTACACAATAGTTAATTGCAAACCGAGAGACTAAGTACTTATCGGACCATCCATTAAATGAAATTTTCTTAAAATTCTATTCGGTGATGGATCTTTTCTATTAAAACATGCTAATCTAATTTAGATGAATAGCAATGAATATCAAATTGACTGGCCACTAGATGTATAAATAATGCGCCTTGAAGGTATGCTATGAAATTTCAAAACAAAATATATTAATATTAGTCATACGCAATGGAGTTCATCTAATTACCAAAAGTAATTGAATATTTAACAAATCCATTTAGTTGTAGTCCTAACAAAACAAAACGAACGTTTCTGGAATAAAATATTTTACAAAAGCAAACAAAATGACATACCTCAGTTCAATATTTTAAACTTTCATCTACAGGCGATGTCACCAAATTACCGACTTTGAGTGCCAACGTTAGCTAAATATTTAGCATCAAGTTTTCCTATGGTCTTAGGACCATCTAATCGAAGAATATCGTAACAAGTATTTACTGTGTTCTCTCGCTTTGAAGAAATCATGGGAAGAGAATAAAAAAAAGATGCCAAAGAAAACGAAATTCAATTCAATGCAATCGCTTAGAAAACCTCATTAAACAAAACACTTATTCACAAAGTAAACAATATCGCAACAAAGGAACTAAACCAAAGATGCCAAAAACAAAGTTTGCTGTTCATCTTTGGAATATTTGCACGTAGAAACTCAAGTCACCGATAAAAACGAACGATTTTTTTTTTGCGATAAAAGGGAGAGAGAAAAAAATAAAAACAATAATGGAAACCAATGTAAGGATAACCTGAAAGGAAGAACTTTGGGCACAAAAACTTGACACAAACTTTTACTGTAAATGGAAGCCAAAGTATTTGCTTTTCTGCTGCAGCGGCTGTGCTACTTCTTCTGTCTTGAGAGGAGTTAGCAAAGACAATAGCTCAACATTGCTACACTAGAACGCCCTCCTGGCACCCCTCCCAATCGCTTACTCCACCATGACACTTAACTTAAGTGTTCAAATACTATCTCGCGGCAGATGTTCTTTCTTATCAGTGGCAACATTTTTACGAGAGTAAGTATTTCTTATGTTACGCGTTCTATAGACTTGAGTTTAACTTTTCGTTTACGTTTCGAATTTCCCGCTTCTAGGGTATACGCTTGGATGAAATTCGTATTGGGAGTATTTGAACGAACGAACTAAAACGAATTGTGCGAATTGAAGTGATGAGTTTGATTGCAGTTCAAAATGTCTTTATTGGGAAAGTTTTTGGGGCCAAGTATGTAAGTATGGTTGAATTCGCACGATAGCCTCCCTCTCTCGGATTTCACCGTGCTCCTCTTTATTTGGAAGATATTGTTTATCCTTGAGTTTGAAGTAGAGATTTCCTTTTGCTCTTTGCTCGGGGTGGCATTCTGAACTTTGAGATGAGTTGGGGTTCAATGTGTTTTGCGAAATTTTACGACCATTTTTCTCAAAAACCATTTTTATGGTGTGGAAAATAAGCTTTTTAAATGAAATTACTCCAGTAAAATTGATTCATGTACAATGTAAAGCAAAGTAATTTTCCCTAGCATGAAGGGGAAAGAGTTAGAATAAATCACAAGCTTCATAATTTAAATTCATGTAAGTACGAGAATTATACTTCCAAGGAGGTTAGACAAAACTTCAAAAGAAAGGCAAAAGTGGTGTAGGGCTGGCTAGACTATCACGGTTGCCACTCGAGCCAAGAATTATCAACCAAAATTTGGAGAAAAATGTAGAGAAAAAAACCAAAAAAAAAAATTTATTTGCAAAATTTTATTTCTATAGTTATTTGTCAAAAATTTATTTCTATAAAAAATTTTGTCAAAATTTTATTACTACAGAAAATTTTGTAAAAATTTTATTTCTATAGAAAATTTTATAAAAAATAAGGAAAAGAGATATGCTTGCAAATTTATTAGGCATTAGCCGACTATCAAACCTTTTTTCGGAAGGTTCAAGTGTGGTTCACTTTGGGTTGAGTGAATTACCCGAATTTATTCTGATAATTGGGTGATAGTTTTGCTGCAAGTAGAGGATGCTGATGAGGAATGTGGTAATTCCGAAACAGCTGTACATCCAACCATCTTGCAGTCTATAGGGCTTTGCCCAAATAAATTTGACTAGCATACTTTTCCTCTGTTGGTAAAGCTACACTTGTAGTTTAGTCAATGCATGGTTTTAAGCTGAGATCAAAAATAACAATAAAATTTTATTTCTATAGAAAATTTTGTCAAAATTTTATTTCTATAGAAATTTTTGTCAAAATTTTATTTCTATAGAAAATTTTGTCAAAATTTATTTATATGGAAAATTTTATCAAATTTTTATTTTTATAGAAAATTTTGTCCAGATTTTATATCTATAGAAAATTTTGTCAAAATTTTATTTCTATAGACAATTTTGTCGAAAGTTTGTTTATAGAGAAAAATTTGTCAAAAGGTTATTTCTTAGAAATTTTTGTCTAAATTTTATTTTTATTTTATTTCTATGGAAAATTTGGTCAACATTTTATCTCTGTAGAAAACTTTGTCAAAATTTTATTTCTATAGAAAATTTCTTCAAATTTTAATTTCTATAGACAATTTTGTCAAAATTTTATTTCTATACAAAATTTTCTCAAAATTTTGTTTCTAAGCAAAATTTTTCAAAACTTTATCTCTATAGAAAATTTTGTAAAATTTTGTTTCTATATAAAATTTTGTCAAAATTTTATTTCTATGTTCAACATGTTATTTCTAGACCAAATATTGTCAAAATTTTACTTTTAATAGCTGATGTCCTTAGCAGTCAATGCTTATTTGTTTCTTTTCTTTTTTTATCATTCATTTACTGTATTAAAATAAACAACTAATAAATAATTTTACTTTTATAAGAAATTTTATGAACATTTTAGTTCAATAGAAAAAGTTTTCAAAATTTAGTTCTAGAGAGAAAATTTTATTTCTACAGAAAATTTTGTCAAAATTTTATTTCTATAGAATATTTTGTCAAAATTTATTTATATCGAAAATTTTGTGAAAATTTTATTTCTATAGAAAATTTTGTCAAAATATTATTTAAATCGAAAATTTTTGTCAAAATATTATTTTTATAGAAAATTTTGTAAAAATTTTATTTCTTTTGAAAATTTTGTCAAAATTTTATTTTGTCAAAAGTTTATGTCTATAAAAAAAAATTATTTCTATAGAAAATTTGTTCAAATTTTAATTTCTATAGACAATTTTGTCAAAATTTTTTTTCTATACAAAATTTTTTCACAATTTTGTTTCTAAGCAAAATTTTGTCAACATTTTTTCTTCATTGGAAATTTTGTTAAATTTTATTTCTATATAAAATTTTGTCAAAATTTTATTTCAATAGAAAATTTGTTCAAAATTTTATTTCTATACAAAATTTTCTCAAAATTTTGTTTCTAAGCAAAATATTGTCAAATTTTTATCTTTATAGGAAATTTTGGTAAATTTTATTTCTATATAAAATTTTGTCAAAATTTTATTTCTTCAGAAAATTTTGTCAAGATTTTATTTCCATAGAATATTTTGTAAAAATTTTACTTCTATAGAAATTTTGGTAAAAATTTATATATTTATATTTGATAAAAATTTTATTTTTATAAAAATTTTTGCCAAATATTTAATTTTTATAGAAAATGTTTACAAGGTTTTGTTTACAAGGTTTTTTTTTACAAGAGATATGTTTGTTTGGAATTTATTTCGGCATAAGCCGGCTATCATACAAAACCTTTTTTCGGAAGGTTCAAGTGTGGTTCACCATGGGTTTAGTGAACTGCCTGAATTTATTCTGATAATTGGTTGAAAGTTTTGCTGCAAGTAGAGGATGCTGATGAGGAATGTGGTAATTCCGAAACGTGCGTCCATCCAACCATCTTGCAGTCTATAGAGCTTTGCCCAAATAAATTTGACAAGCATACTTTTCATCTGTTGGTTAAGCTACACTTTTAGTTTAGTCAATGCATGGCTTTAAGCTGAGATCAAAAACAACAATAATAATTTTAGTTCGTTAGACAAATTTGTCAAATTTTAATTTTATTTCTATAGAAAATTTTATCAAGATTTTATTTCGGGTTTTGTTTTTTATTGTTGGTTTGTACTTCCATCGTATTTGTTGTTTTGATCTCAGCTTTAAAACCATTGTGTTGACTAAACTACAAGAGTAGCTTAACCAACAAAGGAAAAGAATGTTTGTCAAATTTATTTGGGCAAAGCCCTATAGACTGCAAGATGGTTGGACGGACGCACGTTTAGGAATTACCAGAATAAATTCAGGCAGTCCACTAAACGCAAAGTGAATCACACTTGAACCTTCCGAAAAAGGTTTATGATAAACGGCTTATGTCGAAATAAATTCATACAAACATATCTCTTTTCCTTTGCCACCATCAAATAATCAATTTGAGTGCAGTTGGCTGGGTTTATTTTGAGTGTGAGCTCTTATTTAATTCGTGTTTTGTTTTTATACCCTCCACCATAGGATGGGGGTATATTAACTTTGTCATTCCGTTCGTAACACATCGAAATATTGCTCTAAGACCCCATAAAGTATATATTTTCTGGGTCGTGGTGAAATTCTGAGTCGATCTGAGCATGTCCGTCTGTCGAAATCACGCTAAATTCCGAACGAAACAAGCTATCGTTGGCACAAGTAGTTGTTATTGATGTAGGTCGGATGGTATTGCAAATGGGCCATATCGGTCCACTTTTACGTATAGCCCCCATATAAACGGACCCCCAAATTTGGCTTGCGATTGCTCTAAGAGAAGCAAATTTCATCCGATCCGGCTGAAATTTGGTACATGGTGTAAATATATGGTATTTAACAACTATGCAAAAATTGGTCCTCATCGGTCCATAAATATATATAGCCCCCATATAAACCGATCCCCCGATTTGGTTTGCGGACCCTCTAAGAGAGGCAAATTTCATCCGAACCGGCTGCAAATTTGGTACATAGTGTTAGCATATGATCTCTAACAATCATGCAAAAATTGGTCCACATCGGTCCATAATTATATATAGCCCCCATATAAACCGATCCCCAGATTTGAGCTCCGGAGCCTCTTGAAAGACCAATATTCATCTAATTCAGTTTAAATTTGGTACATGGTGTTTATATATGGCCTCAAACACCCATGCAAATAATATATATAGCCCCCATATAAACCGATACCCAGAGTTGACCTCCGGAGCCCCTTGGAAGAGCAAAATTCATCCGATTCGGTTGAAAGCATATGGTATCCAACAACTATGCAGGAATTGGTTCATATCACTCCATAATTATATATAGCCCCATATAAACCCATCCCGAGATTTGGTTTTGGAGCCTCTTTGAGAAGCAAAATTCATCCGATCTGGTCGAAATTTGGTACATTGTGCTAGTATATGGCCGTTAACAACCAAGCCTAACTAGGTCCATATCGGTCTATAGTTGTATTGCCCTCAGATAAATCGATCCCCAATCACACAAAAATTGGTCCATATCAAGTTCATAATTGTAGCCCCCATATAAGCGACCCCCATATTTCAATTCTGGCTCTCCACGTACCGTGGAAAAGTCCATATCGGTTTGTAATTATTTGTAGACTTACCTATACATAACTTTTTTGTCTAATATATACCACGTATGGACTAACTCACAATTTAGAAAACGATGTTTAGAAGTTTTAAGATACCTTGCCATCGGTAAGTATTGCCACAACGCAAGTAGTTCGATTGTGAATGACAGTCTTTCGCAGAAATTTCTACGAAAACCATGGTGGACATGGTGGGTACATAAGATTCGGCCTGGCCGAACTTACGGCCGTATATACTTCTTTATTGTTGGTTTTTACTTCAATCATGTTGGTTAAGCTACTCTTGTAGTTTAGTCAACACAATGGTTCAAGCTGAGATCAAAACAACAAATAAAATTTTATTTCTATAGAAAATTTTTTCAAAATTTTAGTTCTATAGATAATTTTGTTAAAATTTTATTTCTATAGAAAATTTTGTCAAAATGTTATTTCTATAGAAAATTTTGTCAAAATGTTATTTCTATAGAAAATTTTTTAAAAATTTGATTTCCATTGGAAAATTTCTCAAAAATTTTATTTTTATAGAATATTTTGTCAAAATTTTACTACTACAGAAAATTTTGTCAAAGTTTTATTTCTATACAAAATTTTCTCAAAATTCTATTCTTATAGAAAATTTTGTCAAAATTTTATTTCTACACTGAAAAAAATATTGACCTTATATGGAAGATTATGCAACTTAAATTTTAGGACTCAAAATTTACGCAATGCTAAGGACAAAATTCTTTAAAACAATGACATTTTAATTAAAAGAAAGTTTATAATCCTTGCTTCAAAAATCTTTTTCATTAAATTTAGGACACAAGTCTTGAAATTTTACGTCTCTCTGCCTAAGTTGTAGATCTTTGAAGTAAGACAAATTTTCCTTAAAATAAAGAAAAACATTTTTAAGTTAAAGAAATCGTCTTTAACTCAACGGACATACTGAATTTTTAAATTTAAGATAAAAACGCTTCAAATATAGGCTAAGACTTATTTAAAAGATTTACATCTTTGGTTAAAAGTTTTTTTTTTAGCATTAAGAAAACTGGTTTTACTTTGAAGTACCTGGCATAATTTGGATTTTCAAATTGGAATTTGTTTGTACAAAAATACCTTTATTAATATATCGCAAAAAGAAAATAAAAACTCGATGAATGAGATCTGTAGCCAATTTTAATTTTATTGATCCTAGATTTAAAGCCAGGAAGGTCCGTAAAAAAATTCTTTATTTTAAAGAAGCCGTATCTTTGGCTCGGAATCAATACCAAAATCCTTAAGCGAAGGTCGAAATCTTTGGATCCAAGTAAACTTTTTTTTGAGTGTATAGAATTTTTTTTTTCAAAAATTTATTTCTTTAAAAAATTTTCTCAAAATTTTATTTCTTTAAAAAATTTTCTCAAAATTTTATTTCTTTAGAAAATTTTCTCAAAATTTTATTCCTATAGAAAATTTTTGAAAAATTTTTTTATATACCAAATTTTAGCCAGGTCGGATAATAACATATTTGCTCCGGAAATCAAATTTAGCAGAAGGTTTATATGGCGGCTATACATAAAAGCTTCTTTCGTTCGGAAATTATCGTGATTTCAACAGAACGACGGACGGACGGACATCGACACCGAATGTATATACACGGGATGTATATACTTTATGGGGTATGAGATCAACATTTCGATCCTTTACAAACGAATCTTAAATACCCACCACCATGAATCATTCTAGAAGCCCAAGAAATATAGATCGGTCTATATGGGGGCTATACCAAAACATGGACCGATAGGCACCATTTGCGACACACCTATTTGTGATCTTAAAATACCTTTAGATTTTCAATTTCAAGCAAATTGGCTAGAAAATACAGTTTCTAGACGCCCGAGAAATAAAAACGGGAGATCGGTCTATATGGGGGATGTACCAAAACATGGACCGATTCCGACCATTTTCGACACACCTCTTTAGGATCCCAAAATACCTCTAGATTTTCAATTTCAGCAAATCGGATAGTAAATACAGTTTATAGAAGCCCAAGAAGTAAAATCGGGAGATCGGTCTATATGGAAGCTATACCAAATCATGGACCGATACACCCCATTTTCGACACACCTCTTTGTGGTCCAAAAATACTTCCAGATTTTCAATTCCAGGGCTAGACGCCCAAGAAGCAAAATCGGGAGATCGGTCTATATGGGGGCTCTACCAAAACAACCAATTTCGTTACACCTTTTTTGGTCCTCAAGTACCTCTAGATTTCCAATTTCATACTTTATATAATCGGAAATCGATATTTCGATGTGTTATAAACGGAATGACAAACTTTTTATACCCTCATCACCATTCTATGGTGGTGGGTATAATAAATAAAATAATTAAGAAATAAAATTTTGACAAAATGTTCTATAAAATTAAAATTTGACAAAATTTTCTATAGAAGTCAAATTTTTACAAAATTTTCTATAGAAATAAAATTTTGAGAAAATTTTATATAAAAAAAAATTGTATGTGAGAATAAAATCTTTAGAAAAATTTATAAAGAAATAGAATTTTGACAAAATTTTCTATAGAAATAAAATTTTGACAAAATTTTCTACAGAAAAAAAAAAATTTAGAAAATTTTCTATAAAAATAAAATTTTCAGAAAATTTTCTATAGAAATAAAATTTTCAGAAAATTTTTAGAAAATTTTCTATAGCAATTAAATTTTTACAACATTTTCAATGGACAAATTTTTTATAGAAATAACATTTTGACAAAATATTCTATGGAAATAAAATTGTGACAAAATTTTCTATAGAAATAAAAGTTTGAGAAAATTTTGTAGGGAAATAAAATTTTGAGGAAATTTTGTAGCGAAATAAAATTTTGAGGAAATGTTCAATTCAATTTCTTTACAAAATTTAATTTACATTGATTCAATATTTTTGGCTCGAGTGGCAACCATGGCCAGGATTCGAAAATTAGAATCTAATTTATAGTCGGCCACTGGTAACCAATATTTATTTATTATAGTTGGTAAGGCAATATTTTTAAAACTTTGGTAATTCTGCAAGTAATTAATATTCTACAAATATTGATTACTCGTAATGCTGAGAGAATCGCATGCGGTTACGCAGTTTTTTGTGCTCTACATTGCAAAACCACCGAATACGATTTCTGACTCAATTTTCCCATGAATTTTATGCAAGTGATTGAATGTTGCATAGAAAATTGCAGCTTATACAATTGGCACGCCCTGACGTGGCTAATCATCGTCTGACTGAAAGCCATTGCATAGAGAAGGTGCTTTTTTCTCCTATGTTAAAGGGTATGCTCCATTTCGTCTTAGGCAATGACTACAACACGTTTTGCTATACGCCACTATTTTAACATTGAAGTTGAATTTTTTTCTTCTTCATACACCGTATGCCTTTCCCCCTGTACTTTTGTGTGGCTAAACTATAATTCGAGCGTGATTTTGTGAAATTTTCTACGCTTGAATTACTTTAAATTTACTTTCTATAACAGTTGGAATGGCAAGAAAAAATTACTCAAAGTCATAAAATTTGAAAAGTGAAAAAACCGAAAAGTTTCACTAAGCAAAAAAGAAAAAAAAAATATTTTAATAGGTCATTATTCTAAAACTGCACATAGAGTAAATGGACCGGATTTTAGGATGTTTCAAGACATACATGTGGAAACTCGACACATAAAGATAACTCTATAGATATTTTAACAAGGAGGAAGGGGGAAGGAGGTAATAGGCTCATCATTCCACTAACACTTTATGTTTAGGTATACAAAATTTGGCTAAAATTGTATTTTCATAGAAAATTTAGCGAAAATTTTATTTCTAACGAAAAATTTGCCAAAATATTAGTTTTACAGCAAATTTTGCCAAATTTTATTTCTATGGGAAATTTTGCAAAATTTTATTTCTATAAAAAATTTAGCCAAAATTTCAATTC
The DNA here is from genome assembly GCF_050003625.1 of Haematobia irritans. Lineage (NCBI taxonomy): Eukaryota > Metazoa > Arthropoda > Insecta > Diptera > Muscidae > Haematobia > Haematobia irritans. The sequence goes on from NC_134400.1 coordinate 29,060,008, forward strand.
TATTGGAAATTTTGCCAAAATTTTATTTCTATTGGAAATTTTGCCAAAATTTTATTTCTATTGGAAATTTTGCCAAAATTTTATTTCTATAAAAAATTTTGGCAAAATTTTATTTCTGTAGAAAATTTTGCCAAAATTTTATTTCTATAGAAAATTTTGTCCAAATTGTATTTCTGTGGAAAATTTTATCAAAATTTTGTTTCCATAGAAAATTTTTCCAAAATTTTATTTCTGTAGAAAATTTTTCCAAAATTTTATTTCTATAGAAAATTTTGCAAAAAAAAATGTATTTCTATAAATTAAATTTTAAATTGCATTTAGAGGTATGTTAGGCCCATAAATGCGTATGCCGAGTATGATGTGAATCGGTCCATGCTTTGTAATATTGACCGATTTGACTTATTGACCGTCTAGTCACCACAAGTTTGATCGGATTTCCCTGAAAACGGAAATCTAGAGATGTTCCAGGTCCATAAATAAGTGTGTTGAATATGGTGTGTATCGGTCCATATTTAGACCGATCTCCCGATTTAACTTCTTGAGCTTTTGCAAAAAGAAATTGGAATTCTAAAGGTATTTGGCTTATGTTATATCGAAAAAGATTTTCCTGATATACACAGGCTCACCGATTTATCTTATAGACACGGTTGCCACTCGAGTCAAAAATTATTTACAAAAATTCGGAAAAAAATTTACCGAAAATCTACCAAACAAATAAATTTTATTAAAAAAATATTTCTATAGAAAATTTTGTCTAAAATTTATTTCTATGGTAATTTTTGTCAACATTTTATTTCCATATAAAAATTTATTTCTATAGAAAGTTTTGTCAAAATTCTATTTCTATAGAAGTATGGTGTGAAATTTTGTCTATATTTTATTTCTATTTAAAATTTTGCCAGTTTTTTAATAGAAACTATTGCCAAAATCTTCGAAAATTTTGACAAAATTTTATTTTTATACTCTGCGCCATACTGTGAGTATTAAAAGTTAGTTCATTTGTTTGCAGCACCCTGAAGAAGACGAGATAGACACATGGTGTCCTTGGCAATAATGCTCAGGGTGGGTCCCTGAGTCGATCTAGCCATGTCCGTCCGTCTGTCTGTGAACACATTTTTGTGATCAAAGTCTAGGTCGCAGTTTAAGTCCAATCGCCTTCAAATTTGGCACAAGTTCTTGTTTTGGGTCAGAATAGAAGAAGAAATCGGTTCAGATTTAGATATAGCTCCCATATATATCTTTCGCTAGATATGGACTTATATGGACCCAGCGCCAGAGTTTTACCCTAATTTGCTTGAAATTTTGCCCCAGGAGTACAATAAGTACTGCAGTCAGGTTTGCCAAATTTTATTGAAATCGGTTCAGATTGAGATATAGCTCCCAGATATATTTTTTGTCCGATTTTCACTTATATGGCCTCAAAAGCCAGAGTTTTTTCCTGATTTGCTTCAAATTGTGCACTCTCATATATATCTTTCGCCCGATATGGACTTATATGGACCCAGAAGCCAAAGTTTTTGCCCAATTTGTTTGAAATTTTGCACTAGGAGTACAATTAGTAGTGTAGTCAAGTGTGCTAAATTTTATTGAAATCGGTTTAGATTTAGATATAGCTCTCATATATATCTTTCGCCCGATTTTCCGTCATATGACCACAGAGGTCAAAGTTCGTAAGATGTGCAAAATATCAGCCAAATCGGTTCAGATTTAGATATAACTCCCATATATATCTTTCGTCCGATTTGAACTTATATGGCCTCAAAAGCCAGAGTTTTGCCCTGATTCGCCTCAAATTTTGCACAAGGAGTACATTTAATAGTATCATAAAGTGTACCAAATTTCGTTGACATCGGTTCAAAAGCCAGAGTTTTGTCCTGATTTGATTCAAATTGTGCACAAGGTGTACGTTTAATAGTATTGTTAATTGTGCTAAATTTGGTTGAAATCGGTTCAGATTTAGATATAGCTCCCATATATATCTTTCGTCCGATTTAGACTCATATGGCCTCAAAAGCAAGAGGTTTGCCATGATTTGAATAGTATCGTTAAGCGTGCTAATTTTGGTTGAATAGCTCCCATATATACCTTTCGGCCGATTTACACCCATATGACCACGGAGGCCAAAGTTATTCTCCCATTTATGTTTTTTGCTGAGATAGCAGGATTATTATTCTAACTATGCATGTCAAATTTGGTCAAAATCGGTTCATATTTAGATATAGCTCCCACATATATGTACGCCAGAGTGGGGGAAATATGGTAGAATGTTTCATATTTTAGACCCATTTTCAATGGGAGTTTCCTACAATTAACTGGATAGCGTTAGCCGATTTAAAAAAGTAAAAAAATTGTCTCCTTTATATAGCTTCCAGCAAATGTTAATGTGAAGATGGTAACACAAATTTTGGCCTACATAGGGGTGAAGGGTATACTATAGTCGGCCCCGCCCGACTTTAGACTTTACTTACTTGTTTTTTACTAACAGTGTGTTTCATCCCAGGGTATAAGCCGATTTAATTTTTAATTCTAGCGAAGGAAGACGAGATAGACACATGGTTTCTTTGGCAAAAATGCTCAGGGTGGGCTCCTGAGTCGATATAGCGATGTCCGTCTGTCCGTCTGTCCGTGAACACATTTTTGTAATCAAAGTCTAGTTCGCAGTTTTAGTCCAATCGACTTCAAATTTGGCATAAGTATGTGTTTTGGCTCAGAATAGATCCCTATTGATTTTGGAAGAAATCGGTTCAGATTTAGATATAGCTCCCATATATATATTTCGCCCGATATTGACTTATATGGCTCCAGAAACCAGTGTTTTAACCTAATTTGCTTAAAATTTTGCAACAAGAAGAACAATTAGTACTATAGTCAAGTGTGCCAAATTTTATCGAAATCGGTTCAGATTTAGATATAGCTCCCATATATATCTTTCGCCCGATATGGACTAATACGGTCCCAGAAGCCAGAGTTTTACCCCAATTTGGTTGAAATTTTGCACAGGGAGTAGAATTAGCATTGTAGCTATGCGTGCCAAATTTGGTTGAAATCGGTTCAGATTTAGATATAGCTCCAATATATAGCTTTCGGCCGATTTACACTCATATGACCACAGAGGCCAATTTTTTGGTCCGATTTAGTTGAAATTTTGCACAAGGAGTAGAATTAGCATTGTAGCTATGCGTGCCAAATTTGGTTGAAATCGGTTCAGATTTAGATATATCTCCCATATATAGCTTTCGCCCGATTTACACTCATATGACCACAGAGGCCAATTTTTTGCTCCGATTTAGTTGAAATTTTGCACAGGTAGTAGAATTAGCATTGTTGCTATGCGTGCCAAATTAGGTTGAAATCGATTCAGATTTAGATATAGCTCCCATATATATGTTTTTCTGATTTGGACAAAAATTGTCAAAATACCAACATTTTCCTTGTAAAATCGCCACTGCTTAGTCAAAAAGTTGTAAAAATGACTCTAATTTTCCTTAACTTCTAATACATATATATCGAGCGATAAATCATAAATAAACTTTTGCGAAGTTTCCTTAAAATTACTTCAGATTTAAATGTTTCCCATATTTTTTACAGCCTTCACCACTACTGTGGTACAGGGTATAATAAGTTTGTGCATTTGTATGTAACGCCAAGAAGGAAAAGTCTGCATATTGCATTTAATACTAGCGACGCCAACTATGTGTCAGACCGGGGACTTATCAGCCAACCTGTTATATGTACGCCAGAGTAGGGGAAATAGGGTAGAGTGTTTCATATTTTAGACCCATTTTCAATGGAGTTTCCTCCAATTGACTCAATAGTTTCCACATAGAATACATTTAATATGCTATTTAAGTGTCTTGATCTAATATTTATTTCTATGAAAAATTTTGCCAAAATTTTATTTGTATCGAAAAATTTGTCAAAATTTTATGCCTATAGAAAATTGTGCCAAAATTGTATTTCTATAAAAAATTTTGCCAAACATTTATTTCTCTAGAAAATTTTGCCAAAATTTTATTTTTTAGAAAATTGCGTCAAAATTTTGTTTCATTAGAACTTTTTGTCAATATTTTGTTTCATTAAAAAATTTTGTCAAAATTTTGACAAAATTTTATTTCTACAGAAAATTGTGCCAAAATTCTATTTCTATAGAAAATTGTGTCAAACTTTTATTTCTATAGAAAATTGTGTCAAAATTTATTTTTATAGAAATTTTTGTAAAATTTTATTTCCATATAAAAATTTATTTCTATAGAAAATTTTGCCAACATTTTATTTCTATAGAAAATTTTACCAACATTTTATTTCTATAGAAAATTTTGTAATTATTTCATTTCTATAGAAAATTTTGTCAAATTTTTATTTCTGTAGAAAATTTTAACAAAGTTTTATTTCTATAGAAAATTTTAACAAAATTTTATTTTAATAGAAAATTTTAACAAAATGTTATTTCTCTAGAAAATTTTGTCAAAATTTTATTTCAATAGAAAATTTTGTCAAAATTTAATTTCTATTAAAAATTGTGTCAAAATTTAATTTCTATAGAAAATTGTGTCAAAATTTTGTTTCTATAGAAAAGTTTGTCAAAATTTTATTTCTGTAGAAAATTTTGTCAAAATTTTTTTTCAATAGAAAATTTTGTCAAAATTTTATTTCTATAGAAAATTGTGTCAAAATTTTGTTTCTATAGAAAATTTTGTCAAAATTTTATTTCCGTAGAAAATTGACAAACATAGTTACCCTCATCCTGCGATGAGGTTTATAAAAATTTTCTTGTATATGGATTACTAGTTCATTTTCCAATACTTTGTAGACAGCACTATAGTTTTGTTCTTCTTAACCGATGTATTTAAATCTTATTGCAGCATCTTTTATAGCCTGGTGGCATCAAAGATTGCATTGCAAGATGAGAAGCCACAACAAGGCCTTTTTTCTCTTATTCAAATGATTGTTGTTGTTCTTGCCATTTGCCCGTCGTCTATATCTTTCCATTGATATGAAAAGTTTACAAACACGTTGTACATTTGTTTTTGCTCTTATTCAGTTTTAAAAGGACTTTAACATTATGCCATCTTATTAGGAATGCAATCAACGTTTTGCCCTTCTTTATTTAATTTGATTTTTTGCTTTTAGCCCAACAGGCAGAGAGTCCTTCGTTGAAGCATTAGCATCGGCATCAGCGGCGGTGGCAGCAAACATCAACCAACCATTGAGTAAAGTGACAAGAAACCCCATTTGCTTCCATTGTCCTTGTATTGGGTGTGTAGCTTTTGCTGATATCGCTTATCAATATTCAATCTATTGAATTCTCTTGGAGTTTTCTGTTTTTTTGCACTGACTTCACTAAGATGTTCCTCAAAGATGCTAGTGAAGGCGATGGTAAGTAAAGAAAGAAAACCAGAACAACAACAATAACTGCTATACAATACAAAAACAATTTTGCCCAAAATTTCCCCCCACCAACACCACAATCAGTAGAAATTAAAGCTACTCCGTCCCCTCCCCCCATAAGAAAGAAAACATCATGAATTGTATAGGTGGTGGTATTCTAGCAATACTGCACCAAATAAACTTGCCTGCAACGTTGAAAATCCACAGCAGAATCTTCAATCTTCAACTGAATCTAGAGTTGGTAGTGCAAATCAACCTAAGATAACATGGGGCCAGATGTAGAACGAGTGCTACCGATAACACTGACACATACAGGGTTAAAACATAACCTCTGGCTGCATTCGAAGTATCTCTATGGTCTCGAGAGTATCTTCTTGGGTATCTTTAAGGAAATTACTTTGGTGTCCTTTGGTTGGAGCCCATTGAGGGAAAACAAAAACATCCAGAGCAAATCATACATTGCAACTACAATGTATGGATGGGGCTTAAGCGGTTGGTATTATGGGAAGAGGAAAAATCGGAATCAAATTCAGCGAAATACATGGCTTTATAAAAACAAGCATTCTTCAAATAAAATGGAACCTTCAAATCACATGAAACCTTTTTCATTTGAATGAAACTTTTTGTGCACACCACCATATTATTTTTTTGTCATTATACGAAGGTTGCCTTTTATATTAGAGAACAAAAACAAATATTAACTTTTTCCCAGCAACAAAAGTTGGGTGTTGTTCTAAATGCACAACTTTAAAAGCAATTCCAACAAGTAAGTAAAGTAGAAAGTCGGGCGGGGCCGACTATATCATACCCTAAACCAGCATTACAGAATTAGTAATCATAAGCATTTGTGGGGTAACATATAGGTCTGGGAGATAAACCGCAGTTGCATATTTAACAAAATTAAGGGGTACATGTCTATGGGTGCTTTGTGTCAATCTGACTATAGCTCATAGTCAATGTTGCCACGGAAAATGTTTGGTTTACCCTACGAGGACAAAAAAAAGTTCCCTACTTTCCCATACATTCCCAAACAATTTTCCCTACTATATTTTTCGTTAAATTTAAAAAATTTTACAAAACAAAAATGGTTCTAAGTACTTTATTATCTTAAAACATTAATATGCAACGTATATAACTTAGAATATAAATTTGTATTACGACCACGGTTGCCACAGTTGGTAGAATTCTACCCAAATTAGTAATCTTTTTTGTTAAATCTTTATAAAAATAAAATTTTGGAAAAAGTTTCTATAAACAAATTTTTGTGAGAAATTTTTCTATAGAATTTTGAGACAAAATTCCTTAGAAATAAAATTTTGAGAAAATTTTTAATAGAAACAATATTTTGAAAAAAATTTCTATAGAAATACAATTTTGACAAAATGTTCTATAGAAATAAAATGTTGACAAAATTTTCTACAGGAATAAAGTTTACCACACATTGTTAAAAATCAAGCCTTACCGTCTTCTAATTTCCTCCTCTAGAGCCACCAAAATGTAAAAATTATTACAAATTGTGTTGAGTGAAAATGTCCTACATTGTGGCCCTACGTCCCTACAAGACGCTAAATATTAGGGTACACATAGGGAATTTCCCCTAATTCTAGCAGCACTGGCTGTGTTTATATTGCAACTACACCCACAGAAAAAATCATGAACGGCGTGGTCATTTCGAAACGATCCGTTCATGAAAGTGAATCAACACACATGTGTTGTCAAGCTGAGAACAGATGGGGTCAAGCTGACAACGTAAAAATGACACCATACGTTGTCAAAACAACAACCAGCGTTCACGATCTGAAAACGTTATGGTTACGAATTTATAAATAAAATAAAAAAAATATTTCCGCTACTGTGACTCGAACCTGTGTTGCCTGCACGATACGCGTTAACAGTCGCCTTAGCACATTGCACCAATGGCGGAGTTGCCATAACAACGTCTAACGATTATTTTAAGATTTTTCATGGTCAAAGAAAAACGAATGCCTTTCATGAAATCGTGAACGCCCGTGGACGAAATCGTGAACATTTCGTTTTGATTTTTTGTGAATGTTTCCGTTTCATTGTGACAACGTCCGTTCACGATTATGAAACGTAATTTTTTCTATTAGTGTACGGAGTTAGTATGCCACTAATATTGAGATCATTATTAAAAAAGAGAAAATCGTTAAATTAGTGTGGGTAATAAATACAAATTTGTAAAAATCGAGCAATATTCTTATGTAAGAGCTACAAGTACGTATAAGTACGATCGGCTAGTACATCAAAATTTGAAAATTGAGTTAATAAATAAGAGTACTATGGCCAAAATTTGGGAAAATCGAGCGATGCATATATATGGCAGCTATATCTAAATCTGAACCAATTTGCATAATATTTTGCGGGTTTGATTAATACCACAAAAGGTTACCTTGTGCAAGATTTGAGTAAGATCAATTAAGAAATGAGGCCTGTATGGCCTAACATAAGGTTATTAGGGCGAATTTTTCAAAATCGGGTGATACATATATGGGAGCTATATCTACATCTGAACCGATTTCGATGAAATTTTGCACATATAGTTAGTACTGTAGGGGACTGGATCTAGCCAACTTTTAGTAAGATCGGTTAATAAATAAGGGTTCTATGGCCAAATTTGGGAAAATCGGGCTATACATATATATGGGAGCTATATCTAAATCTGAACCGATTTCGATGGTTTTCTGCACATATAGTTAGTGCTATAGAAGACTACATTAAGCCAAATTTGAGTAAGATCGGTTGATAAATAAGGGTTTTATGGCCAAATTTAGAAAAATCGGGCTGTACATATATATGGGAGCTATAGCTAAATCTGAACCGATTTCGATGATTTTTTGCACATATAGTTAGTGCTATAGAAGATTATATTTAGCCAACTTTGAGTAACATCGGTTGATAAATAAAGGTTTTGTAGCCAAATTTGGGAAAATCGGGCGATACATATATATATGAGAGCTATATCTAAATCTGAACCGATTTGGATGAAATTTTGCAGACTTAAAGGGCAATGGAAAAGATTACCTTTTGCCAAATTTGGTGACGATCCGTTTGAAAAAACGCGCAACGTGACCCCATTTGTCGAAATCGGGCTATACATATATGTATATGGGAGCTATATCTAAATCTGAACCGATTTCTTCCAAATTAGCGTTCGTCCTTGTGCACAAAAAACTCCCTGTAACACATTTCATAAAAATCGGTTAATAATAGCCAGCGGAATCCTGTGAACAACAAATACATGGACAGACGGACGGACGGACACCAAGCGCTAAATCGACTCAGGAGGTGATTCTGAGTCGATCGGTATATATTTTATGGGGTCTAAAATCAGTATTTCTGGTAGGCACATTTTTTGGCCGATTAAACTTATTATACCCTGACCACTATGTTGTTTAGAGTATAATGAAACCTTCAAATCACATGAAACCTTTTTCATTTGAATGAAACTTTTTGTGCACACCACCATATTATTTTTTTGTCATTATTTCAAAGTTGTCTCTTATATTAGAGAACAAAAACAAATATTAACTTTTTCCGAGCAACAAAAGTTGGGTGTTGTTCTAAATGCACAACTTTAAAAGCAATTCCAACAATGTCCTCATAAAGAAGTTAATTATTTTAACTACGAAGGAAATTGTCTTAATTCAATATTTTTTAACTCGTTTTTTAATGGGTTAACAAGTAAGTCCGGCCAGGCCGAATCTTATGTACCCTCCACCATGGATTGCGTAGAAACTTCTACGAAAGACTGTCATCCACAATCGAATAACTTGCGTTGTGGTATCTTAAAACTTCTTAACATCGTTTTCTAAATTGTGAGTTAGTCCATACGTGCTATATATTAGACAAAAAAGTTATGTACAGTTAAGTCTACAAATAATTATGAATCGATATGGACTTTTGAACGGTACTTAGAGAGCCAGAATTGAAATATAAGGGTCGCTTATATGGGGGCTATATACAATTATGAACTTGATATGGACCAATTTTTGTGTGATTGGAAATCGATTTATCTGAGGGATATATATAACTATAGACCGATATAGACCTAGTTAGGCATGGTTATTAACGACCATATACTAGCACAATGTACCAAATTTCAACTCACTCGGATGAAATATGCTCCTCCAAGAGGCTCCAAAACCAAATCTCGGGATCGGTTTATATGGGGCTATATATGATTATGGACTGATATGAACACCACTTTTGGCATGGTTGCTAAATATCATATACGATCACCACGTACCAAATTTCAAACAGAAGTAACCATGTCGAATCATTGTAAACCTCATTCAAATTTTTGTGCCGAATCGTTGTAAACCACGTTAAGAACCCTTGTAAATAATAAGAACACTAAAGAAATAAAAGTAATTAAAATAAACTTTGTGGTGTTAATCATTTACAATTGTGGACTCAAAAGACGTGATTGTGACACGGTGGCTTTGCCTAAAACATTTAGCGCCTCTCTAAGACAACCCGTGGGTGGCATTCGTACCAAATATTCAGGCCCATACCATTTCTGCCTCCTAGGCTGCTCCAGGTCCCCAGAGACTCCCTTTGCATTGAGACGTGGGCTGTTCCCATCTGCCTGGCTTTACGGGAGGCTGCTCATTCTTTGTGGTGCGTACGAGAAATATCTCTGTGGAGCTGCCAATTGTGAACTAACTAATAGTAGCTGAGTACAGTGAGACATCTTGTCCAACGCTCCCAGGTCAACATTTTTCTCTTCCAAGGGGCTCTGGAGGTCAAATCTGGGGATCGGTTTATATGGGGCCTATATATAATTATGGACCGATACCGACCAATTTTTGCATGCGAGTTTGAGGCCATATATTAACACCACGTACCAAATTTCAACTGAAAAAGATGAATTTTGGTCTTCCAAGAGGCTCCGGAGGTCAAATCTGGTGATCGGTTTATATGGGGGCTATATATAATTATGGACCGATATGGACCACTTTTGGCATGGCTGTTATATATCATATACTAACACCATGTACCAAATTTCAGCCGGATAGGATGAAATTTGCTTCTCTTAGAGGCCTCGCAAGCCAAAGCGGGAGATCGGTTTATATGGGGGCTATATATAATTATGGACCGATGTGCACCAATTTTTGCATGGTTCTTAGAGACCATATATCAACACCATATACCAAATTTCAGCCGGATCGGATGAAATTTGCTTCTCTTAAAGGCCTCGCAAGCCAAAGCGGGAGATCGGTTTATATGGGGGCTATATATAATTATGGACCGATGTGGACCAATTTTTACATGGTTGTTAGAGATCATATATCAACAGCATGTACCAAATTTCAGCCGGATCGGATGAAATTTGCTTCTTTTAGAGGGTCTGCAAGCCAAATTTGGGGGTCCGTTTATATGGGGGCTATACGTAAAAGAGGACAACATTTTCTATAGAAATAAAATTTTGACAAAATTTTCTATAGAAGTAAAATTTGGACAACATTTTCTGTAGAAATAAAATTTTGACAAAATTTTCTATAGAAATAAAATTTTGACAAAATTTTCTATACAAATAAAATGTTGACAAAATTTTCTAAAGAACAAAAATGTTGACAAAATTTTCTGTAGAAATAAAATTTTGACAAAATTTTCTATAGAAATAAAATTTTGACAAAATTTTCTATAGAAATAAAATTTTGATAGATTATTTTTGGCTTGAGTGGCAACCATGATTATGAACCGATATGGACCAATTTTTGTGTGATTGGGGATCGGCTATATATAACCATAGACCGATATACACCAATTTTGGCATGGTTATTAGCGGCCATATACTAACACCACGTTTCAATTTTCAACCAGATCGAATGAATTTTGCTTCTCCAAGAGGTTCCGGAGGACAACTCTGGGGATCGGTTTATATGGAGGCTATATATAATTATGGACCGATATGGACCAATTGTTGCATGGTTGTAAGAGACCATATACTAACACCACGCATCACATTTCGACTGGATCGGATGAATTTTGTTCCTGCAAGAGGCTCCGGAGATCCAATCTGGGGATCACTTTATATGGGGGCTATATATAATTATGGACCGATATGGACCAATTATTGCATGGTTGTTAGAGACCATATACTAACACCACGTATCAAATTTCAACTGGATCGGATGAATTTTGTTCCTGCAAGAGGCTCCGGAGGTCAAATCTGTGGATCACTTTATATGGGGGCTATATATAATTATGGACCGATATGGACCAATTGTCGCATGGTTGTTAGAGACCATATACTAAAACCACGTATCAAAGTTCAACTGGATCGGATGTATATAATTATGGACCGATGTGGATCAATTTGTGCGTGGTTGTTAGATAGCATATACTCATATCATGTATTAAATTTCATCCGGATCAAATGAAATTTGCTTCTCCTAGAGGCTCCGCAAGTCAAATCTGGGGATCGGTTTATTTGGGGGCTATATATAATTATGGACCGATGTGGACCAATTTTTGCATGGTTGTGACAGACCATATACAACCACCATGTACTAAATTTCATCCGGATCGGATGAATTTTGCTCTTCCAAGAGAAAATTTTGACAAAATTTTCTATAGAAATAAAATTTTGACAAAATTTTCTATAGAAATAAAATTTTGATAGATTATTTTTGGCTTGAGTGGCAACCATGATTATGAACCGATATGGACCAATTTTTGTGTGATTGGGGATCGGCTATATATAACCATAGACCGATATACACCAATTTTGGCATGGTTATTAGCGGCCATATACTAACACCACGTTTCAATTTTCAACCAGATCGAATGAATTTTGCTTCTCCAAGAGGTTCCGGAGGACAACTCTGGGGATCGGTTTATATGGAGGCTATATATAATTATGGACCGATATGGACCAATTGTTGCATGGTTGTAAGAGACCATATACTAACACCACGCATCACATTTCGACTGGATCGGATGAATTTTGTTCCTGCAAGAGGCTCCGGAGATCCAATCTGGGGATCACTTTATATGGGGGCTATATATAATTATGGACCGATATGGACCAATTATTGCATGGTTGTTAGAGACCATATACTAACACCACGTATCAAATTTCAACTGGATCGGATGAATTTTGTTCCTGCAAGAGGCTCCGGAGGTCAAATCTGGGGATCACTTTATATGGGGGCTATATATAATTATGGACCGATATGGACCAATTGTCGCATGGTTGTTAGAGACCATATACTAAAACCACGTATCAAAGTTCAACTGGATCGGATGTATATAATTATGGACCGATGTGGATCAATTTGTGCGTGGTTGTTAGATAGCATATACTCATATCATGTATTAAATTTCATCCGGATCAAATGAAATTTGCTTCTCCTAGAGGCTCCGCAAGTCAAATCTGGGGATCGGTTTATTTGGGGGCTATATATAATTATGGACCGATGTGGACCAATTTTTGCATGGTTGTGACAGACCATATACAACCACCATGTACTAAATTTCATCCGGATCGGATGAATTTTGCTCTTCCAAGAGACTCCGCAAGCCAAATCTGAGCGTCGGTCTATATGGGGGGAACGATATGGCCCATTTGCAATACCATCTGACCTACATCAATAACAACTACTTGTGGCAAGTTTCAAGTCGATAGCGTGTTTCGTTCGGAAGTTAGCGTGATTTCAACAGACGGATGGATGGACAGCTTAGATCGACTCAGAATTTCACCACGAGCCTATATATATATATATATATATATATATATATATATATATATATATATATATATATATATATATATATATATATATATATATATATATATATATATATATATATATATATATATATATATATATATATATATATATATATATATATATATATATATATATATATATATATATATATATATATATATATATATATATATATATATATATATATATATATATATGCGGTCTTAGGTCAATATTTCGATGTGTTACACACGGAAAGACAAAGTTAATATACCCCCTTCCTATGGTGGAGGGTATAAAAAAGAGTAAGAGTTTATAAAATGGTACAAATTTTTCCGCAAAAATGTGAAATACACTCTTGAAAATTTTAATATTTTAATAATTTTTAAACGATAAATACGAAATTTTGAGACCCTTTTTCTGTTGTACGTCTCTAGTCCAGTTACTCATACAAAAACTATAGCTGACATTATTTCGGATTTTTATACCCTCCACCATAGGATGGGGGTATATTAACTTTGTCATTCCGTTTGTAACACATTGAAATATTGCTCTAAGACCCCATAAACTATATATATTCTGGGTCGTGGTGAAATTCTGAGTCGATCTGAGCATGTCCGTCCGTCCGTCCGTCCATCTGTTGAAATCACGCTAACTTCCGAACGAAACAAGCTATCGACTTGAAACTTGGCACAAGTAGTTGTTATTGCTGTAGGTCGTATGGAATTGCAAATGGGTCATATCGGTCCACTTTTACCTATAGCCTCCATATAAACGGACCCCCAAATTTGGCTTGCGAGGCCTCTAAGAGAAGCAAATTTCATCCGATCCGGCTGAAATTTGGTACATGGTGTTAGTATATAGTCTCTAACAACCATGCAAAAATTGGTCCACATCGGTCCATAATTATATATAGCCACCATATAAACCGATCCCCAGATTAACTTGCGGAGCCTTTAAGAGAAGCAAATTACATCCGATCCGGCTGAAATTTGGTACGTGTTGTTAGTATATGGTCTTTAACAACCATGCAAAAATTGATACATATTGGTTCATTATCATATATAGCCCCCATATAAACCGGTCCTCTGATTTGGTTTTGGAGCGACCCCCATATTTCAATTCAGGCTCTCTAATTACCGCGCAAAAGTCCATATCGGTTTGTAATTATTTGTAGACTAACTTATCCTTTACCTTTTGTGTCCAATATATACCACGTATGGACTAACTTACAATTTAGAAGACGAAGTTAAGAAGTTTTAAGAAACCTTGCCATCGGTAAATATTAGCACAACCCAGGTAATACGATTGTGGATGATAGTCTTTCCTTGAAGTTCCTACGCAATCCTTGGGGGATGGTAAATAAACTTACGGCCGTATATACTTATTTAAGTTTGTAGTCAAGGTGCAAAAAGTCAGAAAACTTAAGGACGATTTTATTAATTTTGAAGATTTTTTTTTCAGAATTATTAAAGTCAAGTTTACCTTGGTCAAACAAAGTTCTTTCATGTGAGATCTAAGTTTATCTTCTAAAGTTATTTTAATATACCCCTCAAATACTTAGGTTTACTTATTCAGTAGGTGGTTTAGACGGTCTGATATAGTCAGCCTTACCGCATTTTCTACTGTACTAACTTGTTGTATTAATCAATAATATCCTAACTAAAAATTTAACCAACTGACTTCACTCTCATCTTTAAATGTTTACCATAATAGCTCATGTTGAAAATAGCATTGGTAGTTTGTATTGGTATTGGTAATATCAACTGAACAAGATCAAACAACAAATGTACCAATAGCATGAAGCTGATGACAAAAAGGCATGTCCTCTATATTGAATCTTCAAAAGAAGCAAAGAAAAAAAAAAACAAAACAGAATGACTTCAATGTACGATTTAAAAAATAAATAACAATGAGGACACATAAGCAAATGCAAGGAACCTTAATTATATCATGGACATGAGTTGTATTGGAGCAGATACACACAATACAGGCATGCATAGCGAGGAGTTGAAGATCCTGTAATTTCTGAATGTGAATGAAGTAGCACAAATAGGCTCCAGTCTATTTGTTTTCCTTATTTAAAGCAAAAGAAGATTTGCAGTTGTTATAAGGCACCGAGTAAAAAAAAAAAAAAAAAAAAAAAAACAAGTATATACGGCCGTAAGTTCGGCCAGGCCGAAGCGTATGTACCCTCCATTATGGATTGCGTAGAAACTTCTTCTAAACACTGCCATCCACAATCGAATTACTTAAGTTGCGGTAACGCTTGCCGATGGCAAGGTATCTTAAAACCTCCTAACACCATCTTCTAAATTGTATGTAAGTCCATACGTGGTATATATTAAATCAAAAAAGATTGATCCAATACGTATATAATTCAGTTTGACAAAGTAGACATAAAATTTTGACAAAATTTCCTACAGAAATAAAATTTTAACAAAATTTTCTATAGAAATAAAATTTTGGTAAATTATTTTTGGCTCGAGTGGCAACCATGATTATGAACCGATATCATATGCTGACACCACGTACCAAATTTCAACCGGATCGGATGAAATTTGCTTCTCTTAGAGGCTCCGCAAGCCAAATCTGGGGATCGATTTATATGGGGGCTATATATAATTATGGACCGATATGGACCAATTACTGCATGGTTATTGGATACCATATACTAACACCACGTACCAAATTTCAACCGGATCGGATGAATTTTGCTCCTCTAAGAGGCTCCGGAGGTCAAATCTGGGGATCGGCTTATGTGGGGCCAATATATATTTTTATGGATCGATATGGATCAATTTTGGCATGGTTGTTAGAGACAATATACTAACACCACGTACCAAATTTCAATCGGATCAGATGACTTTTGCTCCTCTAAGAGGCTCCGGAGGTCAAATCTGGGGATCGGTTTATATGGGGGCTATATATAATTATGGGCCGATGTGGACCAATTTTTGCACGGTCATTAGAGAACATATACCAACACCATGTACCAAATTTCAGCCGGATCGGATGAAATTTGCTTCTCTTAGAGGCTCCGCAAGTCAAATCAGGGGATCGGTTTATATGGAGGCTATACATAATTATGGACCGATGTGGACCAATTTTTGCATGGTTGTTAGAGACCATATACTTACACCATGTGCCAAATTTCAGCCGGATCGGATGAAATTTGGTTTTCTTAGAGGCTCCGCAAGCCAAATCGGGGGATCGGTTTATATGGGGGCTATATGTAATTATGGACCGATATGGACCAATTTTTGCATGGTTGTTAGATACCATACACTAACACCATGTACCACATTTCAGCCGGATCGGATGAAATTTGCTTCTCTTAGAGCAATCGCAAGCCAAATTTGGGGATCCGTTTATATGGGGGCTATACGTAAAAGTGGACCGATACGGCCCATTTGCAATACCGTTAGACCTACATCAATAACAACTACTTGTGATTTCAACAGACGGACGGACGGACGGACGGACGGACATGCTCAGATCGACTCAGAAATTCACCACGACCCAGAATATATATACTTTATGGGGTCTTAGAGCAATATATCGATGTGTTACAAACGGAATGACAAAGTTAATGTACCCCCATCCTATGGTGGAGGGTATAAAAAAATATGTACGACCGTAAGTTCAGCCAGGCCGACTCTTATGTACCCTCCAACATGGATTGCCTAGAAGCTTCTACTAAAGACGGTTATCCACAATTAAATTACTTGGGTTGCGGCCGATGGCTAGGCATCATAAAACTTCTTAACATCATCTTCTAAATTGTAAGTTAGTCCATGCGGGATATATAGTAGACAAAAGAAAGGCCGATTAAATACGTATATATTCAGTTCTTGACCGGTATATATAGGGAAGACATAATTACGAACCGATATGAACTTTTGTGCGGTAATTATAGAGCCAGATTTGAAATATGGGGGTCGCTTTATATGGGAGCTATATACAATTATGAACACGAGTCTATCAAAACTGGCAGATTTTTTACTAATTGGTAGATTGGTAGAATTCTTGATGTTTTGGAATATTTTGCAAAATATTCCAAAGAGGTGCTCTATAAAGTAAAGTAAAGTCAGAAGTAAAACTCGGAAAAAAATTTCTATATAAATAATATTTTTACAAAATTTTCTATAGAAATAAATTTTTTATAGAGATTATGTTTTGATAAACTTTCCTAAAGAAATATAAGGTTGAACAAATTTTCGATAGAAATAAAATTTTTACAAAATTTTCTATAGAAATATAAAATTCTGAAAAAATTTTCTATAGAAATAAAATTTTGTTGTTTTTGTTTAAAATTTTGACAAAATTTTCTATAGAAATAAAATTTTGACAAAATTTTCTATAGAAATAAAATTTTGACAAAATTTTCTATAGAAATAAAATTTTGACAAAATTTTCTATGGAAATATAATTTTGACAAAATTTTCTATAGAAATAAAATTTTTGACAAAATTTTCTATAGAAATATAAATTTTTGACAAAATTTTCTATAGAAATATAAATTTTTGACAAAACTTTCTATAGAAATATAATTTTGACAAAATTTTCTATAGAAATAAAATTTTGACAAAATTTTCTATGGCAATAAAATTTTCGTAGATTATTTTTGGCTCAAGTGGCAATCGTGATTATGAACCGAAAAGGGCCAAGGTTTTTTGTGGGGATCGGTTTATCTCGGGGCTATATATAACTATAGATCGATACGGACCAATTTTGGCATGGTTGTTATCGGCCATATACTACCGCAATGTACCAAACTTCAACCGGATTTGAGGAATTTTGCTCCTTCAAGAGACTCCTAATGTCAAATCTGGGGCTAGTTTTATATGGGGCCTATATAAAATTATGGACCGATATGGATCAATACTGGCATAGTTGTTAAAAACCATATAATAACATCAGTTACCTAATTTCAACCGGATTTGAGGAATTTTGCCCCTCCAAGAGGCTCCGGAGGTCAAATTTGGGGATCGGTTTATATGGAGGCTATATATAATTATGAACCGATATGGACAAAATTTTGCATGGTTGTTAGATACCATATACTTATGAAATATGCTCCTGCAAGAGGCTCCGGAGTTCAAATCTGGGATCGGTTTATATGGGGCCTATACGTAAAAGTGGACATATACGGCCCTTTTGCAATACCATCGGACGACGTGGCTAGATTGACTCAGAATTTCACCCCGACCCAGAATATATGTATATACTATATGGGGTCTTAGAGCAATATTTCGATGTGCTACAAACGGAATGACAAAGTTAATATACCCCCCATCCTATGGTGGATGGTATAAAAATCGGGTACCCTATAATAAATTCATAACCTCACGGCGTGTTCTCTGTAAATCTCAAGTAAATCAGAGAATTTTTACTTTTTTACAGTACTTTAAACAAAAGTAGGGGAAAATAAAGTAGCGGGTCTTTGTCAGGACATCATCCCTAACGTTCCTTGGAAATTTCACCCAAATTGGAGAACTTTGGCCCAATTTTCAAAAACTCGGGCAAAGGGTTAGTTTAGTTTTGCCAAAAATCAGAATTTTTTTCTTATTTTAATTTTTAATTTTGTTTACTTTACTGACGTGAACTAAAAAAGAGAAAAACATTTATACAAGTGTAGTACACAATTTTACTAAAAATGAACATAGTTCACATTTTCATAAAATAGTTGAAGTTTGATTAAATTGAGTTCATAAGTTTCTTCAATACCAATATCTTCATTTTTACGGACGAATGGACACATTGTAGACCAGAAATACTTTTTTTAATTGTGTACCCACTGTTCTAGGGATTTCCCTGTGCTGATTGTCTTTAACAAATGTATGCAAAATCCAAATTCTTTATGGATTTTTCATGTGTGTGTGTGAGTGCCCATTGAAAAGTTAAAATGCATTCATTCATTTGAAATTTATTTCTTATAGCCATGAGACATTTGAAGAAAGTCAAAGCATCCTTTACAAAAAAAAAAAAAAGAAAAAAAAAAAACAATTGGAGAAATAACATAGGACCCACATAGACCCTTTCAATTCTTTTCAAAGTTTTCTTTTGTTGTTACACTGAAAAAAATATTTATCATAATATGAAAGATTATGCAACATTAACTTTAGGACACCTAATTTATGTTCTTGAAATATGCTATCGACTTGAAACTTGGCACAAGTAGTTGTTATTGATGTAGGTCGGATGGTATTGCAAATGGACCATATCGGTCCAATTTACGTATAGCCCCCATATAAACGGACCCTCAGATTTGGCTTGTAGAGCCTCTAAGAGAAGCATATTTCATCCGATCCGGCTGAAATTTGGTACACGTATGTGGTCTCTAACAACCATGCAGAAATTGGTCCATATCGGTCCATAATTACATATAGCCCCATATAAACCGATCCCCCGATTTGGCTTGCGGAGCCTCTAAGAAAACCAAATTTCATCCGATTCGGCTGAAATTTGGTACATGGTGTTAGTATATGGTCTCTGACAACCACACAAAAATTGGTCCACATCGGTCCATAATTATATATAGCCCCCATATAAACCGCTCCCCCGATTTGGTTTGCAGAGCCTCTAAGAGAAACAATTTTCATCCCATCCTGCTGAAATGTGGTACATGGTGTTGGTATATGTTCTCTAATGACCACGCAAAAATTGGTCCACATCGGCCCATAATTACATATAGCCCCCATATAAACCGATCCCCAGATTTGATTTCCGTAGCCTCTTAGAGGAGCAAAAGTCATCCGATCCGATTGAAATTTGGTACGTGGTGTTAGTATATTGTCTCTAACAACCATGCCAAAATTGGTCCATATCGATCCATAATTATATATAGCCCCCACATAAGCCGATCCCCAGATTTGGCCTCCGGAGCCTCTTAGAGGAGCAAAATTCATCCGATCCGGTTGAAATTTGGTACGTGGTGTTAGTATATGATATCGGTTCATAATCATGGTTGCCACTCGAGCCAAAAATAATTTACCAAAATTTTATTTCTATAGAAAATTTTTGATAAAATTTTATTTCTATAGACAATCTTATCAAAATTTTATTTCTATAGAAAATTTTTTCCAAATTTTATTTCTATAGATTTTTTTGTTACAAATTGTACTTCTATAGAAAATGTTGCCAAAATTTTATTTCTATAGAAATTTTTTGTTAAAATTTTATTTCTATAGAAAATCTTGTCAAAATTTTATTTCTATAGAAAATTTTATTTCTATAAAAAATTTTGTTAAAATTTTATTTCTATAGAAAAGTTTGTTAAAATTTTATTTCTGTAGAAAATTTTATCAAAATTTTCTTTCTATAGAAAATTTTGTTTCTATAGAAAATTTTGTTAAAATTTTTTTATGTCTATAGAAAATTTTGTCAAACTGAATTATATACGTATTTGATCGATCTTTTTTGATTTAATATAACCACGTATGGACTTACATACAATTTAGAAGACGGTGTTAGGAGGTTTTAAGATACCTTGCCATCGGCAAGCGTTACCGCAACTTAAGTAATTCGATTGTGGATGGCAGTGTTTAGAAGAAGTTTCTACGCAATCCATGGTGGAGGGTACATAAGCTTCGGCCTGGCCGAACTTACGGCCGTACATACTTGTTTAGTTTAATATATACCACGTATGGACTACCTTGCAATTTAGAAGGCGGTGTTAGGAAGTTTTAAGATACCTTGCAAGTGTTACCGCAACCCAAGTAATTCGATTGTGAATGACATGTTTCAGTAGAAGTTTTTACGCAATCCATGGTGGAGGGTACATAAGCTTCGGCCTGGCCGAACTTACTGCCGTATATACTTGTTTTTCTTCAAATGCAGACAATTCAAGCACAGCAGAAAATTCAAAAGAAATTCACATAGAAATCAGTTCAAATTCAAATTAAACTCTAATCAAACTCACATCAAATTCAATGCACTAGGGGGTTGGAGGACCCCGAATATGGATCGATATTATTCATAATTTGTCAAGATTCTTTCTTGACCTATACTGAAAATTGGAGATCAATCTAGCTCACCATTTCATATTGGTGATTATAAAAATTCTGTTGTCTAGTGTCTTATGCCCTTTGGTTCTTTTCTTTTCAAATGCAGGCAATCCCAGTATCATTAAGAAATAGCAGCAAATAAATGTTTAAACTTCTTCGTCTCCAATTCTTTTATTTTTTATCGAAACTTTTAAGGAAAATTGAGGTTTTTCGTTCGTCTTTTGGGTCTTGGCAACAACACAAGAAACAACCAACAACACCAGAAAAACCACCAAGTTTCAAAACAGCCAAGGAACTCTCAGTCATACAGCAAACATTTCGAAATAAACTTAAAGCTGATATCAATCGAACAGTAACAATGTCGTGATCTTATCAGCTGCATGATCGCTCATTGTGATTTGTATGAAGTTGAGCGGGAACTGTTGTACCGGCTTGAAGTTTTTCTTTTTTGAGATATCAGAGGTTCCATTCCAATGGCCATTCATTTAATATGGCCATAGCAAAACCAAACGAAAAAGTTCAGTTTTGTTACCGTTTCTTGTGATTTCATTTAAATGAGCCACAGACAGGAACCATGAAAACTACAAAAGAATCGAAGAACTAAAAAATAAGCGGTGGAGATTTTTTTTGCAGTTTTTTGTTTGCAGAAAAAAAAACAAAAATGGTTTGAAATCGTCTGTAACAATTTCGATTTGAATCGGTTTCAAGCAACTACTAGGCGACATTACAGAGCACTTTAATGTATTGTTGGTTGCAATCGATTGTGTTGCTTCCCATTTCGTTCTTTCTCAGTCGTTGACGTTTCTTCCATTGGATTTTGTTTAAATTAATGGTTCTGTGTTTTTTCTCTTCAACTTTTTTTTAAAGAATATCAGTAGCAGCAGCATGATCTGTTTTTTCTGATAAGAGACCAACAGAGATCCACTTAATTCCTAATTAGACTGATATGTTTGCAAAATTTATAGTTTGCTCATTTCCTTTGGAATTTTTTTTATGCCGAAAGATAATTTGAAAAGATAGGTGCAATTTTACCCTGCGGTTAAGAGCGATTGATACTAAAGGCCTTTCAATAATTTAGTTCAATATAATATGGTTTCAAAGACCCCACGGCGAAATATAAATACGAGCAGGGAGCGACAATAGAAGGCTTGGAGGTCCACACTATTACCATCGGCGGCGCTTAATTTCCGGTGGCCATTCGAAGGTATACATTTTAAGCAGACCTCTTTGACATGTACAACCTATGGACTGAATTTTCTTCAGAGAAACTCAAATTCGGTAGTTGGCCACTTTCATGCAAGCGTGAATATTTCCAGTTAAAATGTTTTGGGTTTAGTGAGCTCTTGCACTTTCTGGAAATTCTTCTACAGAAATAAAATTTTGACAAATTTTTCTATAGAAATAAAATTTTGACAAAATTTTCTATAGAAATAAAATTTTGACAAAATTTTCTATAGAAATAAAATTTTGACAAAATTTTCTATAGAAATAAAATTTTGACAAAATTTTGTATAGAAATAAAATTTTGACAAAATTTTCAAGAGAAATAAAATTTCGACAAATTTTTTGAAAAATTTTCTATAGAAACAAAATTTTGGCAAAATTTTCTATAGAAACAAAATTTTGGCAAAATTTTCTATATCAATAAAATGTTCACAAAGTTTTCTATAGAAATAAAATTTTTCGCAAAATTTTCTATAGAAATAAAATTTTTGCAAAATTTTCTATAAAAATAAAATTTTGACCAAATTTTATATAGAATGAAAACAAATTCTCTATAGTAAATAAATAAAATTTTTCTATTAAAAAGAAAATTTTGACAAAATTTTCTATTAAAATAAAATTTCGACAATAGAATTTTGACAAAATTTTTTATAGAAATAAAATTTTGAAAAAATTTTTTATAGAAATAAAATTTTGAAAAAATTTTCTATAGAAATAAAAATTTGACACAATTTTCTATAAAAATAAAATTTTGAAACAATCTTCTACAAACAAAAAAATCGCAAAATTTTCTATAAAAATAAAATTTTGACCAAATTTTATATAGAATTAAAACAAATTCTCTATAGAAAATAAAAAAAATTCTGACAAATTTTTCTACTAAAATAAAATTTTGACAAAATTTTCTATTAAAATAAAATTTTGACAAAATTTTTTATAGAAATAAAATTTTGACAAAATTTTCTATAGAAATAAAAATTTGACAAAATATTCTATAGCAATTAAATTTTGGCAAAATTTTCTATAAAAATAAAATTTTGAAAAAATCTTCTACAAAAAATCGCAAAATTTTCTATAAAAATAAATATTTGGCCAAATTTTTTTATAGAAAAAAAATTTTGACCAAATTTTATACAGAATTAAAACAAATTCTCTATAGAAAATAAATAAAATTCTGACAAATGTTTCTATTAAAATAAAATTTTGACAAAATTTTCTATTAAAATAAAATTTCGACAAAATTTTTTAAAGAAATAAAATTTTGAAAAAATTTTCTATAGAAATAAAAATTTGACAAAATATTCTACAGCAATTAAATTTTGGCAACATTTTCTATAAAAATAAAGTTTTGAAAAAATCTTCTACAAAAAAAATTGCAAAATTTTCTATCAAAATAAAATTTTGACCAAATTTTATATAGAATTAAAACAAATTCTCTATAGAAAATAAACAAAATTCTGAAAAATTTTTCTATTAAAATAAAATTTTGACAAAATTTTCTATTAAAATAAAAGTTCGACAAAATTTTTTAATGAAATAAAATTTTGACAAAATTTTTTATAGAAATAAAATTTTGACAAAATTTTTTATAGAAATAAAAATTTGACAAAATATTCTATAGCAATTAAATTTTGGCAAAATTTTCTAAAGAAATAAAATTTTGAAAAAATCTTCGACAAAAAAAATCGCAAAATTTTCTATAAAAATAAAATTTTGGCAAAATTTTTCTATGGAAATAAAATTTTGACAAAAATTTTCTATAGAAATAAAATTTTGACAAAATCTTCTATAGAAATAAAATTTTCTATAGAAATAAAACTTGGACAAAATTTTCCATAGAAATAAAATTTTGACAAAATCTTCTGTAGAAATTAAATTTTCTATAGAAATAAAACTTGGACACCATTTTCTATAGAAAAACAAGTAAGGAAAGTCTAAAGTCGGGCGGGGCCGACTATATTATACCCTGCACCACTTTGTAGATCTAAATTTTCGATACCATATCACATCCGTCAAATGTGTTGCGGGCTATATATATAGGTTTATCCAAAATACATACATTTATGTTAAATATCACTCGACCTGCACAGAATTTAATAGACTTCTACAAAATCTTCAGACTCAAAATTTAAGTCGGCTATGGTGGAACACAATGTTAGTAAACAAATATGGGAAACATTTAAATCTGCAGCAATTTTAAGGAAACTTTGCAAAAGTTTATTTATGATTTATCGCTCGATATACATGTATTAGAAGTTTAGGAAAATTAGAGTAATTTTTACAACTTTTCGACTAAGCAGTGGCGATTTTACAAGGGAAATGTTGATATTTTGACCATTTTTGTCGAGATCAGAAAAACATATATATGGGAGCTATATCTAAATCTGAATCGAATTCAATCAAATTGGGCACACTTACCGATACTATTACAAGCACTCTTTGTGCCAAATGTGAAGCAATTCAGGGAAAAACTCTGGATTTTGAGGCCATATAAGTCCAAATCGCATGAAAGATATATATGGGAGCTATCTAACTCTGAACCGATTTCAACCAAATTTGGCACATTTACCGATACTATTAAACGTACTCATTGTGCAAAATTTGAAGCAATTCTGGGCAAAATCTGGCTTTTGAGGCCATATAAGTCCAAATCGGACGAAAGATATATATGGGAGCTATATCTAAATCTGAACCGATTTTAACCAAATTTGGCACACATAACGACACCGTTAAACGTACCTCTCGTGCAAAATTTGAAGCAAGTCAGGGCAAAACTCTAGCTTTTGAGGCCATATAAGTGCTAATCGGACGAAAGCTATATATGTGAGCTCTGAACCGATTTCAATCAAATTTAGCAAGCATTGGTAGAATGTCAATTCTACTCTCTGTGCAAAATTTCACAAAAATCGGTAGTAAAATTTGAGTCTAAATCGGACGAAAGGTATATATGGGAGCTATATCTAAATCTGAACCGATTTGGCTGATATTTTGCAAGTTTTTCGAGACACATCAAATATTTGGATGTACGGAATTTGAAGAACATCAATTGATAAACACGCCAATTATGACCAGATCGGGGATAAATAGATATAACAGCTATATCTAAATCTGAACCGATTTTTTCCAAAACCAATAGCGATCGTCTTTGTTCCCCAAAACAACCCTGTGCCAAATTTGAGGACGATCGGACTTAAACTGCGACCTGTACTTTGCGCACAAAAATACATGAACAGACAGACAGACAGACGGACGGACAGACAGACAGACGGACGTCGCTAAATCGACTCAGAATTTAATTCTAAGACGATCGGTATACTAAACGATAGGTCTCAGACGTTTCCTTCTTGGCGTTACATACAAATGCACAAACTTATTATACCCTGTACCACAGTAGTGGTGAAGGGTATAAATATCACTCGACCTGCACAGAATTTGATAGACTTCTACAAAATCTATAGACTCATAATTTAAGTCGGCTAATGCACTAGGGTGGAACACAATGTTAGTAAAACAGTGTGGCGCAGGGTATAAATATGGGAAACATTTAAATCTGAAGCAATTTTAAGGAAACTTCGCAAAAGTTTATTTATGATTTATTGCTCGATATATATGTATTAGAAGTTTAGGAAAATTAGAGTAATTTTTACAAATTTTCGACTAAGCAGTGGCGATTTTACAAGGAAAATGTTGGTATTTTGACCATTTTTGTCGAAATCAGAAAAACATATATATGTCTAAATCTGAACCGATTTCAGTCAAATTTGGCACACATGACTATATTACTAATTGCACTCCTAGTGCAAACTTTCAACCAAATTGGGCCAAAACTCTGGCTTTTGGGGCCATATAAGTCCATATCGGGCGAAACATATATATGGATGCTATATCTAAATCTGAACCGATTTCAATCAAATGTTGCACACTTGACTATACGGCTAGGTGTTATGTTTGTACAAAATTTCAAGCAAATCGGTATAAAACTCTGGCTGCTGGGTCCATATTAATGCATATCGGGCGAAAGATATATATGGGAGCTATATCTAAATCTGAACCGATTTCTTCCAAAATCAAAAGGGTTCTATTCTGACCCAAATTAGGAACATGTGCCAAGTTTGAAGGCGATTGGACTTAAATTGCGACCTAGACTTTGATCACAAAAATGTGTTCACAGACAGACGGACGGACGGACAGACGGACAGACGGACATGGTTATATCGACTCAGGGACCCACCCTGAGCATTATTGCCAAAGACACCATGTGTCTATCTCGTCTCCTTCTGGGTGTTACAAACTTATGCACTAACTTATAATACACTGTTCTACAGTGTGGCGCATGGTATAAATATGGGAAACATTTAAATCTGAAGCAATCTTAAGGAAACTTCGCAAAAGTTTATTTATGATTTATCGCTCGATATATATGTATTAGAAGTTTAAGAAAATTAGAGTCATTTTTTCAACTATTCGACTAAGCAGTGGCGATTTTACAAGGGAAATGTTGGTATTTTGACCATTTTTGTCGAGATCAGAAAAACATATATATGGGAGCTATATCTAAATCTGAACCGATTTCAACCAAATTTGGCACGCATAGCAACAATGCTAATTCTACTCCCTGTGCAAAATTTCAACTAAATCGGAGCAAAAAATTAGCCTCTGTGGTCATATGAGTGTAAATCGGGCGAAAGCTATATATGGGAGCTATATCTAAATCTGAACCGATTTCAACCAAATTTGGCACGCATAGCTACAATGCTCATTCTACTCCCTGTGCAAAATTTCAATTAAATCGGAGTAAAAGATTGGCCTCTGTGGTCATATGAGTGTAAATCGGGCGAAAGCTATATATGGGAGCTATATCTAAATCTGAACCGATTTCCACCAAATTTGACACACATAGCTATAATGCTAATTCTACTCCCTGTGCAAAATTTCAACTAAATCGGAGCAAAAAATTGGCCTCTGTGGGCAAATGAGTGCAAATCGGGCGAAAGCTATATATGGGAATTATATCTAAATCTGAACCGATTTGGATGATATTTTGCAAGTTTTTCGAGACTCATAAAATATTGGGATGTACAGAATTTGAGGAAGATCGGTTGATATACACGCCAATTATGACCAGATCGGTGAAAAATATATATGGCAGCTATATCTAAATCTGAACCGATTTTTTCCAAAATCAATAGGGATCGTCTTTGAGCCGAAACAGGACCCCATACCAAATTTTAGGACAATCGGACTAAAACTGCGAGCTGTACTTTGCAA